>NC_063199.1:20758628-20816128 GCF_017589495.1 Alosa alosa
TCCTCCAGTTTAACTGCTAAAGCATCAGCATATGACCTTGTTGCTCACCACAACAGTGGACACACACAACCATGAACATACACAGCAGTGGACACCACAACAGTGGACATCCATGAACATTACAGCAGTGAGACTGCTGAGATGAGAAATGGACTTTTCTACAACTGACTAAAAGGCCGTGCCCATACTGGACAGTGGGCACCTCTGACATCACTAGAGGCCCATACTGGACATTGGGCACCTCTGACATCACTATTGGCCCATACTGGGCACTGGGCACCTCTGACATCACTAGAGGCCCATACTGGACACTGGGCGCCTCTGTATTACAGAGTGCACGCACACACGCACACACACACACACACACACACACACACACACCCATCTCAGACCAAACAAACGAAGCGTCCGTGCTCTCAGGGGCCCCTCAGCCCAGGGGCAGCGCTGCATAAAGGGGTCATGCTGAATGGACGGTCATGCTGCAGGCGCCTCTGTGTGACCTCACACAGAGCTGAACACAATGGCGCTGGAGCAGCACACTTCACAATGACTGGGCTAGTCCACAGCACCACTATAACGCATGGCTGAGTGTGTGTGTGTGTGTGTGTGTGTGTGTGTGTGTGTCTTGTGAACTCTAGTGTTTTTACTGCTCCCCCCAGCCACTTAGCTGATAACACTATACCTCACTTTACAAGCTTACCTGCCCAACAGTGGAGACACACCCAGGCAAAGAACTTTTATCATCTCTACATCCCACTGCTCTACATCCCTTAGCATTTAGCATATCTACATCCTTTAGCATTTAGCATCTCCACATCCCTTAGCATTTAGCATCTCTACTGTACATCTCTTTACATAATGTGCGAGATGGGATATACTTCAGTTATGGGAGCAAGTGCTGTCTGAATGTGTCCAATAGGTACCCATCACAGGGACCAACTAACCAATCAGGGCTGGCATGCTGACACATCTGTAAGTTCAGTCCAATTGTGCTGCTGTCCAATATGGCGCACTGCTTGGCATCAAATAACTTTCCAAAACACTCTTACTGTTTGTGAGGACCTGTTCAGACATGGAGCAAGGTCCTAGGGTGAGGGTGAGGGTGAGGGTGTGGGTGAGGGTGAGGGTTAGGGTGAGGGTTATGGTAAGGTCGAGGTCCTGTAGACTTACTTGCGATTGTGAGTTGTGCTCTTTGGCTGAGGATGGCTCCATATTTGTTCCTGGCCAGGCAGTGGTAGAAGCCTTCGTCTGAGAGTCCTCGTCTCCGTCCCTCCACCCTGGAGATGAGCAGCGACCCGTTGGCCAGGAGCCGGACCTGCTCACTCTCCCGAACTAGCACACGGTTCCTCAGCCACCTGATGTCGATGGGAGGCTCTCCTTGGGCCTGGCAGTCCAGAACAACACGTGCGTTCTGCACGGCCGCCACGTCACAGGGCTCCGTCACAAATGACAGCTCACTAAAACACAAAACACCTGGACAAACACCAGAGACCTGTCAGCAAGGCCAGAGGAGACTGGACACAGATGATGACAGACAGACTGACTAGCCACTGCTGACCACACACACACACACACATACACACACATACACACACACACACAGACACACACTGGCCTTCTGGCTATTATCAATAAAAAAAAAGTTAAATTAATCTACTATTAAAATAATGGTTAGTTACATCCATAATTTAAATATTAGGGACTGACAACATTTCTGTGTCAAACAATGTAGTAAAACAAACAAATCACCCAAGCTGATGAAAACAGTCAGTTTCCCCACTATTAGCCTAGTTATTAGCCTAGTTATTGGACGACACTGAATTTGAGATAATCTATGTCTATCTATGCTGGCAATGAAGTAAATATGCTATGAAGTTTTCAGTAATAGCATTTTAAAAGGCACTCTCTTCTGCTGTTAGGAGACACCCGGCACACAAAAAGAGTTTAAACCTCATAGTCACTGTAATCTGAGTGTGATTCCCAATGTAGGTTATGAGCTTGTGGAGGACAGGACACCACCGCAATAAAATAGCAAGATGATAAACCCTACCAAATCCAGTCTCACTTCAAGAAAAGTTGATGTAGGCTCATACTAAACTTGATTATCGTCTGTTTTTTGCCAAACCCGAGAAATATCCCTTGTCACATCCGATCAATGAGTTAGACGTTGTGCAGTCAGTTTGTTTCCACTCAGACACACAAAAGTCACGTTTTTGAAAGGAGAAAAGCTGTGTTCTTACCTGTCAAAGGCAGAAATAAAGATAAAAACAGCATACGCTGGATTAATTCCCTTTTGATAAACGCCATTTATTCAAGAGGTTCGTTCATTATCTTGGCTCGGACGCCGCTTCCCGCAGCGCGGCGTGTATACTCCTCTGGCCAGAACGCAACTAAACCGGCCAAAGCGATGACTGGAGATGGGGGCTGACCCCCAATACCACAGCGACCTTCCCACTCCCCCTTCACCAAGGAGAAAGCCAATGGCCGTCACCCACAGACACCTTGCACGACTTAGGCCGAACACATCTCATATAACCTAATGTGAAGAACTAACTTATAGTTACACACATCCAAAACAAGTGGATTTTTTTTTTGAATAGGCTATTAGGAGATCATGCATAGTTGTTAGACCGTAGGTTGCAGATCATTTTCTAACAATTTAAAAATAGCCTATTTTTTGTAGGCCTATAGGCTATGTCACAGTTTGTGTGTTAATTAGTAGGCTATAGCCTACAATACCAAATACTATAGCCTTTATGAGTTGTCAAGCAGTCTCAGTGGGTATAAAAACGTTGGCCATATTTCCTTGGCCCGGCTGCCTAAGCCGAAAAACCTGAATAATTATGGCCAGATATTGACGGCGGGTCGTCAGCTGTCCTGCGAGTGCGCATATCGATCGAGTGGGTGCATGCCTATTGACAATGACCAACCCGTGCCGGAGCCCTTTCAGGGGAAAACAATAGTGGCCCAGCTGTTTGATCAGATGAGAGCTATCTGCATACATCCGAGGTTCCCAAACTCATTCACGCCACGGGTCAGAAGCAGCACGGCACAACATAGCAGTGTTTCTGCTATTTTGTAATGAACGTGTTGCGAGGCATCTTAACTTAAACTTCCTTTTTCATTTCTAAATAAAACATGTAACCAAATGTCTCTGCTACATGTTATAAAATATATATATATACTAGGCTTGCTACCCAATCAATGGAGTAAGCTGTTTACTAATTAGTTAAGTATAGGCCTAGTTTCCCCACATCCTAACTGAACTGAGTAGAGTCTGGTAATACAAGCAAAGGTCCACATGTCCAGTAAAATTGTATGATTAGTGCCCAGCATTGATGCTGCCCCAGTCCCCCCACCAGGCCCGTGGTGCACTACAGCTTTCATAACTCTTGCAGCTGTTATTGTGTATACCTCCTCTAACAGTGGGACACAGTCCAGATCGTCACCGCTCGGCATTACTGTACATACACACCCAGAGTGAAGGCAGGACATCACACAGTCAGCCTACTCATCTGACAATTCAGGGAAAACTTAATAAAAAAAAAAAAAACACTTCAATTATTGCAGTGATGTTGGGGATGTTTAGGGACACCTTCCATACGGTAGCTGGTTGATATTTTCCATGTCCGCCAAGCTGACATGGATTCACAGATGAGTGTCAAACCCAGAACCATTTGGTCATCAGAACCGAGTCTCCCTGCGTAGGTTTGGTCATCAGAACTGCGTGGGTTTGCTTCCTGGGTCCTCTGGCCGGACCTGGTCACAAGATCAGCCTCAGAGCTGTGAAAGGCGGGGCCAGTGGTTTGAATGACAGGAGGCCGAGGTCCAGAAGGCGAGCTGCTGAAGAGTCAATGTGTGTGTGTGTGGGGGAGTCATTACCATGGGATGAATATGGCGGAGCATGGGAACCTGCCCCGCACCCACTTACCCCGGCACCGGCCAACGCCAGGGTCAGGAGTAGCCCCTCCCCACTGAACCCTCACCTCTGACCCCCCACACCACATCACCTTCTACTTCTGATCTGCCCATGTATGTGTGTCGTGTCTGTGTGTGTGAGTGTGAGGGCTGACTAAGACAAAGCTGCTGAAGGCTTCAGAGCTAAAGACAGACTTTGTAATATTCAGACTTCTCTGCAGAACCTCAGAGTCACCAGTCTAAGGTCCACGTGACCCAAGAGGTTCTGGAGGTTTCAGTCTCATCAGAGTCCTGGTGCCATATGAACTGACCAATATAAGACTATAAAGCTACACCATAAACCATTATACATTTCTACAAAGAGATTAGTATTAGTATTGTGTGTGTTTTTACACCATAGGTAGTTTTCCAGGTGAGTGAATGTGTGTGTGTGTGTGTGTTTGTGTGGATGAATGTGTTATAAGATTGTGCTTGTATAGCTTAACTCTCTCTAACCCATCTTAGGTCATAAGGTCATCAGTCTAAACCAAACCTTCAAAGGTGTGGTTCCCTTCCTGGCCAACAGAGGGAGCAGAGCGCTGGGCTCCAGCAAGACCACTGCCCAGAGCCGTATGCTACTGCCGGGCCCAGGACGTGCTCTGCTGGCTGGTTCCAACACTGGAGCTCCTCGACTGACCTGAGGGGACACACTGCAGCCCGAAGGCTGACGGAGGAACTGCATACAGCACGTAGGAATGGTAACGGAGGCTGATCATTTCTGGCTCAGAAAAGATCATTTAGCTTTAGTCGTTTAATGGTGAATGTTACTCTGTGGGGGAGGGGCTAACTTGGAGGAGTTGGGTGGGGTGTGGTGGGGGAGGGGAGGGGAGGGGTAACTTGGAGGAGTTGGGTGGGGTGTGGTGGGGGAGGGGAGGGGTAACTTGGAGGAGTTGGGTGGGGTGTGGTGGGGTAACTTGGAGGAGTGGGGTGGGGGAGGGGCAATTTGTAGGGGTTGGGTGGGATGGGATGAGAGGAGACATACACACCCAGAGTGAAGGAAGTATCAAAACAAACTAACTGGATGGCACACTTTCACACAGCACTACTCACAAAGAGAAAACTCCTTCAGAGACGAGCATTCTTTACAAAAATGTTTATTGGCTTTCAAAACCACTTAAAAAAATCTCACCTGGGAGTACTTTCAATTGAAAAAAAAAGGAAAGCAGCTGAGCGGCGTCTGCAATATGAACAAGCTACTGCACGTGAAGCTGCACACCGGACACAAGCACGGCACAGGCCGCCGACCCGCCACACACACACGGACACAGGGGAGAAACCCATGGGCCAGACAGAACCAGACCCGGGCAGGACAGAACCCGACCCGAGCAGGACAGCAGAAAAGAGAGGCCTCCGGCCCGTCTGAGACCGACACCAGGGGGCGCTAGAAAAACATGGACACAGAGAGAGAGAGAGAGAGAGAGAGGGAGAGAGAGAGAGAGAGAGACCTACGAGCCCACCTGAGACTGAGCAGGTAGAGTACTAGGACCCAGGAGACTGTGGCCTTCTCCTTCATATATATATACTCACATTTTACATACGGAGGGGAGGCCAGAGCCTTATTAAAATGCCCCCCAAAACAAAAATATAAAATATGTACAGCTTTCTTCACGAAGGCATTCACTATCAAAATGAATGTAAAAACAAAGATAACATTCAGAAACTAAACACAGAGAACAACATTAACTTGGTAAACATATGATGCAAGTAAGTTTTACTCAAAGTAGCAACACCTTTCGTTTTGTGTGTTCGAGAGGTCCAGTCCTCCTCTCAGCCAAGGAGGCAGGCCCAGATTAATGCGAGTCGATATTTTCAATGCACATGCGCACATACAATCGTTTCCTAACACGGTGAAGCAGGTCCTCGATCGGCTGTCCACCTCAGGCTCGTTGTCTCGCTGAAATGGTTCATATTCTCGTGGATGAGAACGAGTAAGCTGCATCTCACTGAGATTAGGTGTGTGGACGCACCAGACAATTGGGCATTGTCGTTTTCGAGCACATTTCTCATGGTTATCGCTTCGGAAATTCCTCATAAAAAATATTTTTGCAGGCTTTAGTCGACAGATTTGTCCTTAAAGATGTGGCAAAGCCATGACTTATAAAAAAATTTAGTGCAATAAGTCGAGCCTCAGAGAGCTGGCGGACACAGGACCCATAGACATCTCCAGGGTGTGCAGTGAAAGGTCCTCGCATGTCAGAACTAAGCTACATTACACACACACACACACACACACACACACACACACACACACACACACACACACACACACACACACACACACACACACACACACACAAACACACCAGTTTGCTTTTTTTTTCTTAATAATCCATGCTACTGCTCCTCTCTCTGGAAACACGTCACGTCTGCTGCTGCAGAGACCAGAACACTCTCAGAAAAAGCAAAAGACATCAGCAAGCTAGAGACCAGACAGACAGCAATACTGCACGACACAGAAGCCAGGAAGATTACATACAGCATATTGGCTGCCCACACACCCAATACCATCAAGTCATTTTTTTTTTCCATATATATATATATAGTTATATATGTATATATTTTAAGGGCAATCAGACCTATCTAGAAATCATTACTGGAATACAGTGTCTTTAAATTATGGATTTTATGACAATGCTCTTTGTACACATGGGAACTTGATATCCAGCTTCATGACTACACAAGCTAAAAGTCTTAACAAGTGCAACCCCTATAACTCCACATTATAAGCCCCCCACCCCCCAACATGCTCTCAGCCCATAGCTGACTGCTGTAGGACTGCTGAGTCAGCATTTACCCTTTACACTTTAGGACTGCTGAGTCAGCATTTACCCTTTATACTGTAGGACTGCTGAGTCGGCATTTTCACTCTGTACAGACACACCAGTGGCTTCATCCTGCCCCTCAGTGGAGAAGACATATCTGCTGTCTGATCATCGCTCTTATCTCAGCGGAGAAGTCGATCTGCTCATGTCTGCTTTCTTGATCGCCCGTCTCACCCCCAGAGTTAGTCCATTCTGGACCGGTTTGCTCCGGTGAACTCAGACCTCTCAGCCGGTTCTGCCGCAGCTGGTCTTTGGTTTGATGTAAGGCTGCCGCTCTGAACACATCACCTGGAACTGCCCCGGACCTGTCTGGACCCAACACCAACCCAACACCAACCCAGTAGCCTCTAACCAGACAACCAATGATGCCGTCATCACCATACCATTGATATTTCAGCTCTTACTTCAGACGATTCAAAATTAACAGCTGATAATTCAGCTCTTCAGACAATTCAGAATTCACAATTGATAATTCAGCTGTTACTGCAGATGATTCAGAATTCATCTCTGATATTTCATCTCTTACTTCAGACGATTCAGAATTCACAACTGATAATTCAGCTATTACTTCAGACGATTCAGAATTCATCACTGATATTTCAGATCTTCAGAGGATTCAGAATTCACAACCGATATTTCAAGACGATTCAGAATTCACAACTCATAATTCAGGTCTTACTGCAGACGATTCAGAATTCATCTCTGATATTTCAGATCTAATTTCAGACGGTTCAGAATTCATCTCCGCATCTCTGATATTTCAGATCACACTTTAAAAAGATCCGAATCCCTCATCATACAGCTGACATTTTCGCTCTCAAATCATAAAGGCCAGAGTCCATCAACATAGCATCTGACATTTCACATCACAGTTCAGATCCCAAAGCTGCGTCAGACAAGATGTCTCAGTAGAATAGGCTTCTAATAGTTCACAGGTCAACACAGCTAGACCAGGAGGACCTGTTCGGGGGCATGCACACTGACAGTGGATCTCAACATGGAACTGGAATGGACACACCAGACCCACAGGTCCCTTTAAATGGACACACCAGACCAACACATCCCTTTAAATGGACACACCAGACCAACACGTCCCATTAAATGGACACACGACCAACAGGTCCCTTTAAATGGACACACTAGACCAGCACATACCTTTAAATGGACACACCAGACCAACACGTCCCTTTAAATGGACACACGAGTCACAAAGGTCCCTTTAAATGGACACACCAAACCAACACATCCCTTTAAATGGACACACCAGACCAACACGTCCCTTTAAATGGACACACCAGACCCACAGGTCCGTTTAAGTTGACACACCAGACTAACACGTCCCTTTAAATGGACACACCAGACCAACACATCCCTTTAAATGGACACACCAGACCAACATGTCTCTTTAAAAACAGCAGGAGGGTCAGCGGGCTTCTGCCCGGACAGCTCACCAGTGGCCTGCAGGGCCTTGGACGGCTCACCAGTGGCAAACATGGCCTCAGACTTCAGGTAAGGCAACCCAACCAGCACCACTTACTTAGAGAAGAGTTTCACATTATTTCACTAAACAGAACTGAAAGCAAAAAACAAAACAAAAAAAAACATTTTTCTTCATTATTTATAGTCAACAGTCTAACTGTTATTATTATGGCCATTCCAAAAGGTATCTATTTATTGTCAATGTTCATGGGACTGTGACCTATTAAGGTGATGACATATCATCATATCAGCACCTAGTAGCACCTGTTGAGTTCCAGGTCACGCCTGTGGCCCAGAAGCGGACCTCACCTGCGGTCTCCACACCTCCCTACAAAGGCAGCACACCCTTGTGCACTTGCTCTTATTTTTAAGGGTTCTAAAGGCATTTTTTTTGTCAGTGACGTCTTTCTTTATAATAGACAGTAGTTCAGCCAATAATCTATAGCTTGAGAAGGACGAGTGTATTGCATCTTCCAGTCCACAGTGAGCTCTGGAAGTCCCCCCTGAGGCTGGCAGCAAGGGGGTGCTGCAGCTCACAGGGGCCAAGTGCAGACTGCGCTTATCGAAAGGATTCTGAGCAGTGGCCTTCACCTAAAAGTTACATCTAAAAAAGATCACATATGTCATCTGTTCTGAACAGTTTAGAACAGTTGGTGTTCAGTGATAAAGAGAGATGGAGAAACAGAGACAGAGAAAGAGAGAGAGAGAGAGAGAGAGAGAGAGAGGGAGATGGGGACATACTGACAGACGGGACAGATTCAAGCCAATGCCACAGACGGAAACTAGCCTGTGACAGAGGCCTTCTCAGGCCCCACTGGCACTTTGCACTGGACACAAGCAGGAGTCCAGATTTTTGCTGTAGTGAGACACGTTTAAAAATACAAAAACAGATACTTCACAGACGCTAACAAACAAACAAACAGAACTTATAAATAACACTTAAAGTAAAAAAAACCGCCGGCGTTTAGCCGAGCATCTCCACGGTGGGCTGGTCCTTGTTCTCGAGCCAATCGAAGCCGGCCGAGCTGACCGAGTCGCTGCAGATCTGCTGGAAGAGCGGGTCATTCTTCAGCTCCTCCAACGTGGCCTCCTCATACGAGTCCTGCTGCTGGCCCGGGTCGAACAGCAGGTTGGCGTCCAGCGTGTTCAGGTCGCTGATGCTGCTGGACAGGTCAGAGGGCAGCCGCAGGTCTCCCGAGAAGTCAGACGCGACGGCGTTGAGTTCCGACGCAACCTGGCCCACCAGCTGTGAGCTTGGGTGGAGGCCATCCTCCCCCAGCAGGTCCTTCACTGTGCTGCTAAAGTCCAGCTGCTCGTCCTCCTGCGCCTCCCGCTGCGCCTCCTCTTGTAGCATGGGTTGCTGCCTCACCTCCTCTTCCCCCAGGAGCACGCCCTCCCCCTGCAGCTGCAAGGCCGACTCCTGCAGCAACGACTGCTCCTGCAGCTGCAAGGCCGACTCCTGCAGCAACGACTGCTCCTGCAGCTGCAAAGCCGACTCCTGCAGTAAAGTTTGCTCCTGCAGCTGCAAAGCCGACTCCTGCAGCAATGACTGGTCCTGCAGTAAGCTCTGTTCCTGTAGCTGCAGCTGTTGTTCTTGTATCTGCAGCTGTTGTTCCTGCAGTAAGGTCTGATCTTGTAGCTGTTCCTGCAGTAAGGTCTGATCTTGTAGCTGTTCATGCAGTAAAGTCTGATCTTGTAGCTGTTCCTGCAGTAAGGTCTGATCTTGTAGCTGTTCCTGTAGTAAGGTCTGTTCTTGTAGCTGTAACTGCTGTTCCTGCAGTAAGGTCTGATCTTGTAGCTGTTCCTGCAGTAAGGTCTGACCTTGTAGCTGCAGCTGTTGGTCCTGCAGTAAGGTCTGTTCTTGTAGCTGCAGCTGTTGTTGCTCCTGCATCGGCTCGGAGGAGCCTGCTTGTGCTTGGCCGTCTGCAGCAGCTGTGGCGGCAGAGAAGGCGGTCTGCTCAGTGCGGCCGCTAATGAGGTACACGGGCTTCTGGAAATCGTAGGCCACAGGGCTGGGCTGTGTTGCCGTGGTGATGGGGGCAGCACCGGCGGAGAAGGCGGTGCTGGTCTCCAGCATCTGCGTGAGGTTGAGGCGAGCCGTGTAGTTTGACGGCAGGTTGTTGACGCCGAGGCCTCGGACCGCGTCGTCCACGTCCACCTCCATCTTGCTCAGGAGCACGTTGGTGATCTTGGTGGCGCTGCCCGACTGGCCAGCCACACAAATGGGCAGCATCTCTGACGCCATCATGACGTTGAGCGGCACCGACTGGCTGCGCTGCGCCATGCTGCTGGCGCTCACCAGAGATTGGCTGCCAGACAGGATGCTGAGCACCTCGGAGGTCAGCGGTGAGTTGAAGGGCGACGCCAAGGTCCTAGGGGGAGCGCCGGGGTTCCCACTGAGGTTCCGCTGGCGTACCGCGGGGCTCACGCTGCGGCAGCGGAACGTAGCGCTACCCCCGGCACTTCCCCCGGGCTTGCCGTCCAGCGGGGCGGGCACAGCAAAGCTCTCCTGCTTGGCCTGACCGGCGGCAGTGCCTTGCGGTTGGGGGATTGGTGACACGGTCACTGCCACCGGCTGGCGTGTCTGCGCCTGGAAGGCCTGCCCGGAGATGGCAAAGGCGTGCGGCTTGCGGAAGTGGTCGTCCACCAGGTCCTGGTAGCTGGGCAGGATGGAGGTGGAGGGGGAGGTGGCGCCAGCCGTGGTGTTGCCGTAGCGACTGGTGATCCAGTCCAGCTTGGCCTTGTCAGGATGTGTCGCCATGGGCCGCTGCATGGGCTTGACCGGGCTGCTGGACACCACACTACCGTCGTGGTACGCCGTCATGCTAGAGTTGATGGGCGTGAAGGCGAAGGGGTTCCGGCACTCCACTGGGCTGGGCGGGACGCTGCTGCAGGTGGACAGCGGTGTGCTGATGGGGGTGTGGCGACCCCCGCCCATCAGACCGTCCACTGGCGTGATAGGGGCCAGGCGCGAGCAGGGGCTTTCCCGTGTCAGGCTGTGGGTGCCCGGGAGCATCTCGGAGGTGGGGGTGGGTGTGGGCGTAGGTGTTGGGGTTGGGGTGGGCGTGGGGGTGTGTGCAGGGGTGGTGCTGCTGTGGGCGGAGTGGTAGAAGGCGGAGGAGGAGGTCTGGTGCGCGCCGGCAGAGGTCACCCCCTGCAGACCGAGCTCCACACAGCTCAGGTAGGACGCCCCCTGCAGGCCGCTGCTCAGCTTCATCTGCTCCTCCATCTGCACCAGCTCCTCCACGATGCTGTCCTGCGTCATGTCGTCATCCGCAAACGGGAAGTAGTCCATGCCGCCCGCAGAGCCCCCGCCGAAGTCCACCAGGCCCAGCTGACTGTCCGTCTCGGCCGCATGCCCTGTCTGGGCCAATAGGGGGAGCTGAGAGGTCAGCAGCTTCTGCTCCACCCCCAGCCCTGCCGGACCATCCCACAGGCTGCGCTTGGCGTCCGGCTCCAGCGATGGCCCTTGGGTCGGGGGTTGTGTTGCCGCGGCGCTGGCCAGGAGGGGTGGCTCGGACACAGCGCCGGTGGACTGGACGGAGTCTGTGACAGGGGCGTCCTGTGATTGGCTGACGGGGGCGGGTGTGGGCGTGTCGGAGAGAGCGAGGATCTGCATGGGCATGGTGGCGCTGGCGGAGTTGGTGCTGTTCTTCAGCGTGACCCTGCAGGGGGCGCTCTCGGGCCGCGCCGGCGTGCCTGGCCTCTGTGCCTTCTTCCCCGCACCGCCTCTGGAATTGTCCGAGACATCCAAGGGCTGCTGGGAGATGAAGACGCGCTTGACCGGGATGACGTGCGTCTCCAGGACAGACGACGACCGCTTGCGTGGGCTCCTGGCGGGGACGGAGATAGGGGCCGAGACAGAGGAGGAGGTAACCACGCCGGAGCACTGATTGGCCACAGACAGGTAGAGCGTGCCCTCTGACCCCTCCCTGATGCTGCTGTGTCCGCTGGCGACAGAGGAGATGGGGGGGGTGGCGGCGGAGTCGCTCTTGGCCCTTGTGACGCGTTCGGACCCCGAGGGCTCGCTGGCGGCGCGGTGCTTGGTGGCTCTCTCGCTCTTCAGGCCCGCCGTGGCGTCCGGCGCCGTCACACTCGTCTTCTCCTCGCCGCCGCCGTCTGCCCCGCTGACCCGCGCCTCCCCGGAGGACGAGCCGGACGCGCCTCCCCTCGCCACTGCCCCCTGGAGTGCCTGGGAGGCCATCGGGCCGTTCTGAGCCGCCTGGGCAGCGCTCTGCTCGTCCTGCATGGCGGCACTGCTGCTGGTCACCCCGGCGGAGGCGGGTCTCAGGGGCGTGGGCGTGGCGGCACCGCTGGTGTTGGGGGCCAGGGAGATGGTGGTCATCTTGACCACGTTGAGGGAGCTGACGTGCGGCGAAGGCATGACCGTCTTGATGGGGCTGTTGGTGATGAGCAGCGTGGGTGGCGAGCGCAGCGTGATGGCGCTGGTCGCCGAAGGCTTGGGCAGGATCTGGGCGTAGCGGTGGCGAGCCTGCCGGTCGCCCAGAGGGCTCACCGGAACGTTCTGTGGCGTCTTGGGGCACTGCTTCACCTGCTGCGTCACCACCTGGAAATTGACCGGCATCATCTTGCCTTCGGCTGTGCCCACCGGACTGGGTGATGTCATCGGCTGACGATTCCTCTGGACCTGTGCAGGAGGGGAAAGGTGATTACAATACAAACATTGCAACGGTCTGACTTTTCTCTGAATTAAGGTGTGGGGAGAGGGAGGTTTAGGGCTAATATCAGTCAGTAGTTAGTCACTTTAAAGAAGATTAAATAATAATTCACATTTATATATATATATATATATATATATATATATAGAGAGAGAGAGAGATAGATAGATAGATAGATAGATAGATAGATAGATAGATACTTTATTGATTTTTTAAATTCATATTTAATTAAATTAAATTAAATTAAAATCAAGATTAATTTAAAGGTGCCCTGCCACACAAAACTGTTTTTACTTGTATTTTTTTAAACATGTTAGGTCCATATGTTTGTGCTATGTCGTGAATGTGAAATTGAACAGCTAACTCCTCTGTCAGCTCTAGCCACTGAAAAGAAATAAGCGGAGAAATCAGGCCAATTGCAAAAGCTCTTCAGATTGACGTGGAATTGATGAGCTCATTACTATTCATGAGCTCGCCCAGTTGAGACCATGCCCACAAAATTCGTTCAGCTCTGTGACCGTTTTCGCAGGCCTATGCAAGGATGGCTGAATGTCAACGGACTTGTGCGCTATGCACAAATAGAACTTCAACAATGCATTTTGCCCAAAAACCCAGACTTGAGGATCAAATGGCTTCAGTTTATTTTTTGGAACAATGCCACAGGCTTTGCAAAAAGGTTGCTGTTGAAGCCTGGAGCAGGCTACCATCGCAGTCTACGACCATGCCTGTAAGTAAAACGTAACTGTCAACTCAAGGAAGTGCTATGTTATACAGGTTTAATGAACTCGCTAGCCTAGCAGGTTTTATTTATGCACATTTGGACAATGCTAGCACTCGCTAGCCGAGATAAGTTCATGCCATGAAGCTAAAATTAGTTGATAATGGCTGTTATGTTATGGATGAAACCTACTAGCTGTTAGCCAATCAGAGTCAAGCAGCTTAGCTCGTTGAATATTAATGAGAACTGGCGCAAATCGAGCTGAGTCTTCATGCAGGCTTTCAATACCACACTAGAATGGCTTGAAACAAGGTAACCAAGGCATATTTTCCACAAAAAATGTTAGAGTCCATATTAACCCCTATTCAGAAAAGCATTCAATTGTTTAGTGTGCCCAATTGGGCGGTGTGTTTTGTGTGTATGCGTTCGATATAAAGTTCATTTAGCCTCACGGCTACATCATTGAGTCCAGTTCCAATCCATGGAGAGCTTGCAAAAGTGAATAATCTCCTTCAGTCCATTCTTAAATTGTTCACATCCATTTCCACACATAACATAAAGCATTCATCAGAAACAAGGCAACATTATCATATCAGTTGGTTATAAGTAGCTTAGCACTTATATTTTATTAACAGTCCTTATTATAACCTCTGTACGCTTTCAAAATGTACAATACTTCGATTTGTCTGTAGGGACGTTGCCAGTGGTTTGAAAACAGTGATTTATTTTGATGTAGCTCAATGCCTGCTGCTACAAGCCATTTCGTTGCTAATACAAACAACGGTCTCAAAACTCCTCAGATTAATGCAATTTTGCTCCCAAATGAAAGTCCAAACTCGTTATCATCCAGAAATAGACCCTGGATTGTGTTTGCACCAAACCATTCCTTTATTGTTTGTTCTTATTCTACCATATTGCGGTAGTGTTAATTTTGTCACCTATTTTTAATTTAGTCTTAGTCTTAGTCTTGTGACGAAATGTCCTTTTTAGTCTTTGTCATATTTAGTCATTCAAATATAATTTTTGTTAGTCAAGTTTTAGTCAACTAAAAGTCTCGTCATTTTAGTCTTGTTTTAGTCAAAAGAAAACTAAAGCTATCTTAGTCTTTTTTTATAACAAATTATTTAATTCAGTCAGTATGTTTACATGCACAGGTAAGTCGAGCTACAGTTATAGCTCGGCTGGGATTTGACCATAGACAATAAAAGATTTGACTGGACCACTGTCATGATCTTAAGTAGACCAGTGTTTCACAAAGTGTGGTCGGGCACTGGTGGTCCATAAGCTATCCCAAGTGGTCCACGAGCAGACGTGGTAAAATATAATATAGATGAGTTGTTTGCAATATTGAACCAACTTGTATGTAAATTCAATTTTCGTATGGACATTCTGGGGGATGTCAATTTGTATATGTATGAGAGAAGCTTCAACTTCTGGGTATGTAGCATTGTGGCATAAAGCCTAGGTTGTTAGCTTGCTAACTCTGGCAGAAATCTCTGGTGTTCTTGTTCCATGTAGTTTCGTACAGGGTTGCAGCAGAGAATGTCTAGTTGCAGCAACAGCATTAGACTAGCCTAGAGGGAAAGCTGCTGCATGAACCATGAACTCATTCGAATAAAAAGCGTGAAAAGCGTAACAGCTATTCTGGCTTCTCATTTTTTAGGCCGAAAATGAAGAGAGATTTTATCTTAGTTTTTATTTCATGCAAAACATTTTAGTCTCGTCTTTTTTCGGTCAACAATAATGCATCTTAAGATAGTCTTAGTCAGTGTTTCAGGACATTAGTGCAGTCTTGTCATCGTCTCGTCTTAGTCATGGAAAAAAAGGTTGTTGACGAACATTTTTTCTCTAGTCTCGTCTGACGAAATTAACACTATATTGTGGACAGTGGGAAATATTGTAGAGTTGTGTACACACACACATACACACACACACACACACACACACACACACAGCTTACTGTAATGGGGCTGGGCACAGCTGCCACGACGATGCCTATGGTGGGTTGCGGAGAGAGCAGCGCGGGGCTGCTAGGGGTGAGGCTGGCGCTAGCGCCGGGCCCGGGTGTGCCCGTTTCGGCTCTCCTGACCTGGCCGTCACCGGGCGCAGGCGACTGCAGCCGCTGTTCCTGCTGTTTCTTCTGGATCTTGCGCTGCAGCTGCTGCTTGGCGTCCACCGAGGGCGACGGTGACGGCAGCGTCTTCACCTGCGGCTGAAACGGGTTGGCATCGCCCGTGGGCACGAACGCCGAGGCCGGGGTGGGCGTCTTCACGCCTGGCACACACACAATGGACAGGATACCAGGCATTAGCACAACGTCAACAACACAACAGTAAAACACTGTTACATTAGCACATCATCAACAACACAAGAGTAAAACACTGTTACATTAGCACAACATCAACAACACAACAGTAAAACACTGTTACATTAGCACAACATCAACAACACAACAGTAAAACACTGTTATACACAATACAACTGTTTAGATTAGATTAGATTCAACTTCATTGTCATTGTGCAGAGTACAAGTACAAATCACAAATCAGGTCACTGAATGTGACCTGTGCATGTGTGCGCAAAGCATGCATGCTGTGTGTGTCTGTACAAGGCATGTGTATGTGTGTGTGTGTGTGTGTGTGTGTGTGTGTGTGTGTGTGTGTGTGTGTGTGTGTGTGTATGCGTGTCTCACCTGTCGGGGTCCCAGTCATGACAGTGAGTGCAGCCATGGACTTGGTTCCAATGTAGTGGCTGTTGAGCAGGAAGCGGGCCAGCTCCTCCACGTTGTCGAACTGGCGACTCAGAACCTTCTGGGCCCACTCACACACCAGGCCGCACGCCGCCGTACGCATCTCCTCCTCCGCGCTCGGAGACTGGCCGGCAGGCTCCAGCAACTCACACTGCGCACACACACACATACATACACATACATATACACACACACACACACACACACACACATACACGCACACACACACGGACACAGAAGCACACACACATTAGTTAACACACACACAAACATATTACTGCGAAATACAAAGCTTGATACACACACACACACACACACACACACACACACACACACACACACACACACACACACACACACACCAGGGATTACACGTATCAACATATGCACAGATGTCACGCCCCTTTGGTCCCCCCTTTAGCCCTGCAGTGTCAGTGCAACAGCCTTTGGGTGTTTGGCTGGAGGATGGACAGAATCAGCTTCATTGTCCACACCTGAGAGGGTGTGGAAAAAAGGCCATGAATTTGCCTTCAGAGGAGGATTGCATTTTTTGCGTAACATTATTGAGGGCTTGTCCGGGATATTTAGAACTTTTTATTGTGGAGACTGGACCAGACTTTTGGGGTGAGGGTTTTTCCCATTGTTGTTTTGGTGAGTATGGTTGTTTAAGTGTTTTTTGTTAAACTCAACTTTTTGCACTTCCTGGACAGATTAGTCTGCATGGAGGCTACCCCGGGCAGGGGGCACGCTTCAGATTGCTGCAGTAGATTGCAGTAACTAGTTGTGGTAATGGGACCACTGTGTATGTGACTGTGTTGTGGTGACAACAGTTCACCTCTTGGTTGGGATTACTAGCTGCTGCTTTTGGTTGATGTGTAGTAACTTTGCTTATACCATGGTCTAGGTTGAAAAGGGTGTTGTTTAAAAAGTGAAATACACCTATACCCAGAGATGGCAAAAGTACTCACTTCCCTTACTCAAGTAGAAGTAGAAATAATTGTGTTAAAAAATACTCTGGTAAAAGTAGAAGTACTGATTTAACTTCTTTACTCAAGTAAAAGTAACAAAGTACAGATTTGGAAATGTACTTAAAGTATAAAAGTAAAAGTAGTCTTGTGAATGACACCCATTTTTTATGCAACGGTACCTGGACCACACAATGTTACTAGAGTGCAAGAGTGCCAGTCTATGACTATAACTATGAATTCTGTGATCACGGTAAGGTGTACTGCACCATGCGGTATTAGATTTTTAGAAAAGGTATTCAGAACATGTTTGATGATGGTGGAGGTTATTGTCCAATGTTTATACCAATACAAGTGGCATTAAGTGGTTCATAGGGTGTTGATGAGTGCACATATTGTTATTGTGGATAATACAGTGTGACTTTTAAATATAAACAGTTGTAATTGGTGAATAAACTCTTCTGAGAGGTGGATAAACTCTAATAAGAGGTGGATAAACTATTTCTGAAATTTCAGTGGTGGGTAAACTGCGTTTAGCCTCCACTATATCCCTGTTCAAGACCTAATGCTGCATCTACTTATTGCTAAGGATATACAGTAGGCTACACTGCAGCTAGAAGTTAAGCGGCAAAAGGCGAGGAGAGGAGGAGGGCATTTTTGACATCCTACTACGTGCTAATGTTAACGTTACTGCCATCAAGCTGCAATGATTTGCTCCGAAGGAATGCCTCCTAAATCTGTCAAGTCATCTTTGGTGCGTCAAGTGCAACGTATATTCCCATCCACTATTGATGACGCAAACAGTAATAACGGTAAATCCACTGAAATTATTTGAAACTAAAGTAACAAGCCAAAAATGTAAAAATGTTAAAAAAAAAAAAAAAATTGTATAATGTAAGGAGTAGAAAGTACCGATATTCGTGTTAAAAATGTAAGGAGTAAAATTAAAAAGTCGCCTAAAAAATAAATAGTAAAGTAAAGTAAAAATATCTGAAAAATCTACTTAAGTACAGTAACGAAGTATTTCTACTTTGTTACTTCCCATCTCTGCCTATACCTAAGTAGATCTGGTAAAAAAAAGTTTAATCGCCATTCCATATCAATTATTATGAATGGTAACTATAACAACGATAGTAGGACGACGGTTGAGCCTGGAGGCAGGCTTCGCAACAATGGAATCAACTGTAAACAGCTGAAAAAACTAACGATTTTAGCTCTAAAACTCATTTAGTATTAATAATTGATTTCATATTTATTTATTTCGTAAGTGACCATGGGATAATGCCCTTCGATGCGTCCATTATCAGAAATAAATGGACTTTGCGGACTCCGCTTCGCGTCGGACGGTTCATGCCTCCGCGTCGTCCATTTATTTCTGATAATGGACACCTCGTCGGGCATTATCCCTTACATAATTAATCTTTTCGGTCTGTGGTTGTTACCGCAACTACAGACTCACCTGGACTCATCAACACACACACACACACAAGTGAAAGCCCACCCCCTGCACACCTACCCCGTCTCCAGACTTGTGCAGGTCCAGGTTGGGCAGGGACGGCATGTGCACAAACGCCTTCTTCCTCAGGCCACTGTAGCAGTATGTGAGCAAGAGTTAAGGACGCGCTGGACACACCAGTACAGATCCCAACACACACACAAAAACACACACAGTTAAGGACGCGTTGGACACAGCAGTACAGATACCCCCCCCCCCTCACTAAAGAAGAGGAAGACCAGTCCAACATCATGACTCCTCCAGCAGCAGAGTCCAGAGTCCCTCAGTCCACCGTAACCCACCAGAACCCTCGGTCCACCCTAACCCACCAGAACCCTCGGTCCACCCTAACCCACCATAACCCTCGGTCCACCCTAACCCACTAGAACCCTCGGTCCACCCTAACCCACCAGAACCCTAACCCACTACAATCCTTGGTCCACCAGAACCCTAACCCACCCTAACACACTACAACCCTCAGTCCACCCTAACCCACCAGACCCCTAGGTCCACCCTAACCCACAAGAACCCTCGACCCACACTAACCCACTAGAACCCTCGGTCCACCCTAGCCCACTAGAACCCTCGGTCCACCCTATCCCACTAGAATCTTAGGTCCACACTACCCCACCAGAAGAGGAGAGGCAATGACAGGCTTCTGAGGAAACCCGTTGATAAAGGATATTTGGATTTCCCCCGCATGCCGAGTCGACGTGCCTTCATGTTGGGAAAAACGTTCTTCATGATCTTCCCAAAATCTGCCGCACTCAAGGGGTGGTAGCCCAGATTGTCACAATAGCTCCTGAGGTGGGAGGAGGAACAGGTCACACAGAGACATCAACATCACACTCACACACACGTAATCACACACACACACCAATACGCCACCATTCTAACCACGCCCACCCACACACAATCACACACACACACCAACACGCCCACACACTAACATACACACACACACACTGACACACACACACACACACGCACATACACACTGACACACAACACACACACACACACACACGCCCACAAACTCACACACATATACACACACACACACGCACACACACACACACATACACACTCACACACATGCACACACGCACACACACACACACATAAACACACGCACACATACACACATGACTGACACACACACACACCAGTGATGGAAATTAATGGTAGATTTAATTCCAAATCTACCAGCCACTGAACTTTTTTACCAGCCACTAGAGAGTCATGATTATAGTAGGCTACCCAAAATGATCACGGTTATCGGCATTATTGCGATACGACTAAAATGTGCTGAATTTGCCTAAACCTACCAGCTGTCCTCCAAGCACAGTAGCAACAAAACTGAAGGTCAACAGAACCACATTTATATGCCAGTGTCTTGTCATAAAACTGGTGTGGCTCCTTTAAGACTCCGTTTGTGTGAGTTCTGGAGCATCCTATAATCCAACTCTCCAACTTGATCTAACTATACTGTACATCATCTGATTTAAATATTTACAGGTGTCAAGGCTATAGCATTTATTTTCTATTTGGCCTGTTATGAAATCATGCACTGAACAATTTAAGCACAGCTCAGCTTTAAGAAACATATGCATGCTTAGCATTTTGTGAAACTACATTGAAAAACTCTGGTTTTAATATTTACAGTTATCTAGGCGATATTGTTAAAATTTATTTTTTATTTGGCCTTATCATGTATTACAAAAGCCCAAAGTTGGAGACCTTGTAGACATTTGCTTCAATTTCAAAACCGGATCACTCTGGAACAGCTAATTATAAGGGAATGCTTTACACCTTTGTGTTTGGTAAGTTCTGATGTTTATTTTGATATCCGGTTTGTAATTTTTTTGAATGAAAAGTTTGTGAGATATTCCATCACGACGAATGGGTGTGGAGATGTCCGTCTGTCTGCCTCATACTGTAGGTCTGAACAGCAGCGTGTCATATAGTTTTCCATGAAGGTGTCACGGGCCGAATTAAAATAGCTACAACGTTACGGGCCACTTCAAAAGAGAACTATTCGCATGAGAATATTAGTCTGTGAAGATACAACGCAGATCCACAGATCTCACTAGATTTATGTTTATGCAGTCATCCTCAAATAAGCTAGCAGTGGCACATGAGAGCATAGCGACAGTTTCCTAATGGTAGTGGCAACAAGTGTAGCACTGCACCAGCACCAGGCTATGCTGCGGGCGGCGGCTTGCTGGTAGTTGTTGTAGAACTTCAAATCAGCGTGATTTACCCTTATAGGCTGGTAACGTTACATGATTCCTACAGACACTTTCTTATTTTTAACCGTCAATAAGTATGAAAATTATACCGGATCTGACAATTTATGGTATTCTAGCTCTATTTACCTGCCACAGTGGTTGGTAAGTTGACCAAATACATCCGCCAGCGCACAAAACTACCCGCATTTGGCAGGGGGGCGGGTGGCTAATTTCCATCCCTTACACACACACACACACACACAAAATCACACACACACACACGCACTCCCACACATAAAAACATACACACGCCCACACACTGACACAAACACACACACACACTCACACACATAAAAACATACACACGCCCACACACTGACACAAACACACACACACACACACTCGCACGCACTCACACACATAAAAACATACACACGCCCACACACTGACACAAACACACACACACACTCGGACGCACTCACACACATAAAAACATACACACGCCCACACACTGACACAAACAAACGTGCATGCAGTGGACTGACTTGTACTCATCGTAGACCTCCTGTTTGGGCAGCGACGTCTCGGGGTGTTCCTCCAGGTGGTTCCTGATCCAGTTGAAGGCGTACATCTGCTGCGTGCGACTCGATGACATGGAGTTCTGGTCACTACAGGGGGTGAAACACACTTCCTGTTTACAGGTTCTGCCCACGCAGCATGGCTGAATGGTTGATGTGTGTGTGTGTGTGTGTGTGTCTGTGTGTGTGCGTGTGTGCGTGTGTGCGTTTGTGTGAACGTGTGTGTGTGTGTGTGTGTGTGTGTGTGCGTGCGTGTGTGTGGCCTGTGTATGAGAGCTGTATAATGAGGAGGATGAGTACCATGCTGCCGGACTGCCAGACCCCCTCTGAGTGTCACTCCTACGTGATGTGACGTGACGTAGGGTTGGGTGGGGGGTTGAGGTGATGGTAGATATGGGGAAACAAATAACACAATAACTCATGAAGCTGGACCACACACACACACACACACACACACACACACACACACACACACACACACACACATCTGACTTCATTAACATCAGTGCATCACTAGAGGACTGCAGTCTAGACTGAGGTCTAGGCAAACACACTCAACACAAGAACAGCAGGTCACCATCATTAATCATTAACATTGTTTAACAAAACCAATCCTCTTCATGAAGCAGTTCATTGACATTTTAAAAAAAAAATCCTTATTACAAATGTTTTACATCAAAACAACTTTCCCTGAGGAAACAAGAAATAAGATGTGTGTGTGTGACCGCTAGACGTGAACAGGGAGGACATGAGGCTGATCGGTGGCGTCTGGCGGGAGGTAGCTAGGCATGAGGAGGAAACATTCCAACATGGCTGCTGGAGTGGACGCTCGCGCCCGCACTCGCTCACATACCTTTTCTCCGTGCCACTGCTGGGGCCGGAAGGCAACTTAAGGTAGAGGTAGAGTTTCTCAATGTCTGTAAACTTCTCAACATCTTGCTGTGAACACAAACATATCAGAGCAGGATTCGTTCATTAACTTTCATTACTTTATTATTTATTCATTATTAATTATTCAACACAGGACAAAAGCCCAAAGGTGAGCCTGGTTTATAATAAGGCCTGAATCCTCCAGACTCTTACACATAAGAAAGCACAGGGTTGAGCTAGACACACTGAAACTGCGCGCGCACACACACACACACACACACACACACACACACACACACACACACACACACACACACACACACACACACACACACACACACACACACACACACACACACTCTACTCCAGAGAAGAAGGCAGTGCATCGACCCGTCTCTCTCAGCTAGGAGATGAAACAGCATTAAAACTGCAGACAAGACTAGGAGTGCGTGAGGCAAACATACAAGACCCACACACACCCACCTACTTACTATCAAATCCACATCACACACACACACCCACCTACTTACAATCCACATCACACACACACATACAAGACCCACACACACCCAGTTACTTACAATCAAATCCACATCACACACACACACACATACAAGACCCACACACACCCAGTTACTTACAATCAAATCCACATCACACACACACACACATACAAGACCCACACACACCCACTTACTTACTATCAAATCCACATCACACACACACACACATACAAGACCCACACACACCCACTTACTTACTATCAAATCCACATCACACACACACACACACACATACAAGACACACACATCCCACTTACTTACTATCAAATCCACATCACACACACACACATACAAGGCACACACATCCCACTTACGCACTATCAAATCCACATCACACACACACACATACGTTGTACACACATCCCACTTACATACTATCAAATCCACATCACACACACACTCATATGGGGCACACACATCCCACTGACGTACTATCGACACCACACACACACAATTTACATTTATTCATTTAGCAGACACTGTGACTTACATATGTCAACTATATTACAAGGGATTACATTGTCCCCAGAGCAACTTGGGGTTAAGTGCCTTGCTCAAGGGCACAACGGTGGAAGCTGGGAATTGATCCCACAACTTTCAGGCTGCTGCACACTAGCCCAGCTACTTAGCCACCAGTGTTGCGCGGGTTTGGTCACAAGCGGCCCGCGGTCGCCCGATATTTTAATCAACCTGACTAAAATATGCAACTCGGACCGCGAATATTAATTAGGACACAATTATACCCGCGATCCGACACGCTTATTTACAAAATGTATGCTTTTGGTTATAGCCTGCATGCAGTGTGACAGTAGGCCATTTCTGTAAAACAAACTAATTTATTTGCGAAACTTTATGCAGAACTAGTAGGCATGCAGGACATAATGTTTGCGCAGGAGAGAGAAAGAGAATAAGAGCGTAAGCACGCACGCAACCACCAAGGATTAGAACACTAGGATAAGATTTGAAGGCCATGGACATACATCTTTCTTTTGAAAACAGAAATGGCGAGGCAAGGTAGGCAAGAGAGATACATTGCTGGTCAAAACGTTAGCGTAAGAACTGGTTTATAATGCTGAATGAAGCACAAAGCTTTACTAAAGCACATCCACTGTTTAAAGTCACAAACACAACGAACTAAGGTAACTTTTATGCATGTGCGAACCTATACATACCGGTAGATATGGCTGTGTAGTCTGTGCCATAACTTTTATTCCTGCAGGCTGCCCGTTTTGGCTGTCATACTTTTAAATGGCTTCACAAGAAGTAGGCCTACATAGACCATAACTTGTAGGCCTACTACTGTCATCTTCTTTAAGAACTTTTCCCAATATTTCCCATAGCATCGCTTTTCCTGAAGGGGTGTCTTTATTATTTTAACGCGTCTTCAGCATCTTTAGGCCTACTGTTGACTTTACTGTATTGATGCTAGCCTTCTCGTGATATTTTAAGTAGGCCTATTTGTAGAAAATATATATTTAATTAATTTTAACTGACCCGCCCGCAAATGACCCAAATATCATTAAAATATTTTGTTTATGACTCATAACCGCGGGTGACCGCGGTCATCTGCGGGCGACCGCTTAATTTCGGGCAGACCGCGCAACACTGTTAACCACTACACTACCAAAGGATGAGCACATCACAACTCTTCTTTAACATCAAGCCTTTATCACATACATTTCCTTCATTTATGGGCCCATAACAGGTTTAGGTTACCATCCCAGAACATTTCTCACACGGGGAAGCTGGGACTGCAGTACCAGTAGTGTGTGTGCCAGAGAGAGAAAGAGACCCTGTGTGAATGACGGAGTCTGTCACTGTGTGTGCACATGTGTGTGAGAAAGAGAGAGAGAAACAGCATGTGTCAATGAGAATATCACTGTGTGAATGTGTTTGTGTCTGTGTGCGTGCATGTGTGAGTGTGTGAGTGAGGGTGTGTGTGCATGTGTGAGAAAGTGAGTGTGTGTGCAGTCCTATCCAGCTTGCTACATTTCACTAGCCCAGCTGTGTGTAGTGGTTGCCATGTCCACGCTGGCTGTAAGCATGCAACACACACACACACACACACACACACACACACACACACACACACACACACACACACCATTGGCTTCCAAGAATGGATCCAGCTCACCTCTTCCTGTTCTCTTTCCCTCTTTGTTGCTAGGGGAAACGGCTGCTCATGAATGGGGTGAGCCTTGCCAACCAATGAGCAGTAAATAAGAACCTGAGAGCCACTTACTAATCCCCCTTACCATACACACTGCGCGCTCTCCTCGCGTGTGAGAGAGACTGAGAGAGACTGAGAGAGACAGAGTGACACAGAGTGACACAGAGACACAGAGACACAGAGACACAGACACACACAGGCACACACAGATAGACACACACAGACATAGGGCACACAAACACATATACCAACACACACACACACACACGGGGAACACAAGCACACATACGGGGCACACAAACACACACGTGTACGCACGCACACACGCCACACAAACACGCACACACACACTCTGAGCTCATGTGAGGTCAGAGAATACGATGATGATGCTCTTACACACTAGGATGTGAGACCAGCCCATAACTGAATCATACTTGTTTTATTATTGCATTATTATTATTACTATTATTAGCAACACTCCCAGACCTACTCAAGCCATCTCCTCACTGCAAAAAATAAAATCTAACCAAGTGTTATTAGTCTTATATTAAGATCAAATAAATCTATTTGGTATTTTTGGACTTACCTAGTGCTCTCTCGAAAGATCATTTTGACTTAATTGAAGAAGACTTTGACTTATTTTAAGGAGTCTTATCAAGACAAATTTATTAAACACAGTGGCAGCCAAATTTTCTTTTTTTTGGGGACAAATTTGTTTAATGCACTGGCAGACAAATTTGCTTGTTTTTATGATGAAACATCTTAAAATAAGTCACACTCTTCTTAAATTAAGTCAAATGATGTTATGAGAAAACGCTAGGTAAGTCTCTTTATACTGAAAACAATACCAACTATATGTTTTGATCTTGATATAAGATTAATAACACTTGGTTAGATTTTATTAGATAAGCAGTTTTTGCAGTGCAGATCTAACGTGTCATCTAAAACATCTGTCACTGTCACCTTAAGGCACCTTCATGTTTAGGTCAGCGTTCCATCTCAACAACCACCACCTTGATCAGAGGACAGCCATCTTTCCCCAGTGACCGCTAGGTCAAAGGTCATGAATCATGATTAGTGAGCAGCAGCCAGACTCAAATGAGCTGAATCTGATGTGGCTAATCAGGAGAGGGTGTGGTTAATCAGGAGAGGGTGTAGCTAAACCGAAATGTGTCAAGCGTGGGTGTGGTTAATATGGGGGTTAATTGAGAGTGGGTGTGGTTAGTATAAAACAGGCACTAACACAAAGTGGGTGTGGTTCGGGAAGTAGAGTGGGTGTGGTCAATGTTTAGTGTGTTTGGTTAATATTGAGTGTTAATCTGGAGAGGGTGTAGCTAATCCGAAATGCTTTTGGTTAATCGTGAGTGTGTGCAGTTAATATGGAGTGGATGTGAATCTGCAGTGGATAATAAGGATTAAATGAAGTTAATCTAGAATTTGTGTGGTTAACTGTGATTATGTGTTGTTAATAGTGTGTGTGTTTGTGTGTGGTTAATTGTATGTGGTTAATCAGGAGTGTGTTTAATCTTAAGTGTGAAACTGCAGCATGTGTGGTTAATCAGGAGTGTATGTGTTAAATCTTAAAACGTATGTGAATCTGTGTGTAGCTAATCAGGAGTGTGTATGAATCTGTATGTGGTTGATCAGGAGTGTGTGTGTGAATCTGTGTGTAGTTAATCAGGAATGTGTGTGAATCTGTGTGTAGTTAATCAGGAGTGTGTATGAATCGTTTGCGTGTGTGGTTAATCAGGAGTGTATGTCAATTTGGAATGTGTGTGAATCTGGAGTGTGTGTGGTTACTGGTGTGAAACGAAAACAATGAAACAAGCAAAACCACAATATTCAGATTCTTGAGTTAGAAGTTGTTTATGCAGAAAGTGTATTAGATTAAAGATAAATAACTAAAAGAAAAGCTGTATGTTTCACAAACAAACCAAAAAAAAAACACAATTAATATATAAATATAAAAGAGTAAGTTTTGAGCTTAGACACATTTGGCACATTCAGTGCTGCAGGGTCACCCTGCATAGGATGCAGTGGTGCATCCTGGGTAGGAGGGGTAGGATGCAGTGGTGCACCCTGGGTAGGAGGCACTGGCACCAACTTCAGGTCAACATTGGGGGGGGGATTAGGGTTGTGCCGATGGACGATATCAAAGCAACCATCGTGATGCGAAACCCCACATGCCAGTCACTAATTCCTGCTGTAACAGGCTAAAACATAAAAAAACCTTTCCCTGAAAATGAAATTGAGCCTACTTTAAAGGCTGTCAACCAAACAGTTATCACGTATTAGTCTACCGTCTTGTAAAATAAAAGACTTTAGTCCATCCTATTATTCAAATAATTCCTGACTGTGACGTGAATGTGTAGCCTAATTGTCTTTTTGTAGCCTACATGTCTCGCAGGCCTATAGCCTACACTGGACGTAATAGGTAGCCTAATGTTTTAGCAGAAAATATAGATTTATTATTGTTAGGCTACGACTAGGACATTCTAGCGCTCAAATATTTTTGCAAGGCTACAGCGAAAGCCAAATCGCCCTTCTCCTCTGTGTTAAAATAAACCATTTCTTTCGTTAATTATAGGATCATAAGGTAGCCTATTCGTCTTTCACTGTAAGGCTTGTATTTCATGCATTTAGCAAAAGTCCCAGACAGCACGGGAGTGGTAATCGGGATTCGTTATTTGTAAAAGTGTTTTTACTTCGCCCTCCTATATATAGCCTGGACTGCGCGATAGCAGCCCTTTACTTTCACTTCCCGCCGCCCTCATAGTCAGCATAGACGGTAGCCTGATAACATGGGATGCTGCATAGTACTAAGATTTTAAATGAGTGACCACGATAGTAGTCTTAAGTAGCTTTTTTGCTGGGCTGGCAATGTGTAATATTCCGCTGGTTGGTGCACACGCAAGTGTTCAGATTGATTGTCTATCCGTCTTTCACAACAATTTTCTTGGAGCAGATCTTCCACACAACTTCGGTAGCCTGGTCAGTATGTCTCTCTTAGCTGTCCACTTTCATCAGGCCGTATAGCCTACATAATATATTTTTTATTTTTTTATGTAGAACATTATAAAAGTATTTCTGTACAGACATACCTAGGCTATAGGCTAATTAATTAGTGTTTACCACACTACCCTACCGATATCATCGTCCATCACAATGTTTTACTGTACACATCGTCAAATGCCAATTTAGGCGACATCGCCCAACCCTAGGGGCGGATCACAATATAAGAAAATTGTTTTATGCCGATATATTCTGCACAGCCAGTCAGGGACGTTGGAAGTATTTTCTGAGAGGGGGTGCAGATCTTATAAGCAGGGGTCCGGATCGTTCCTATCCAACCCTGGGAAATATTTGAAATTCTAGGGTGCTTTTCCCAAAAGCATAGTTGCTATAACTACAATGCATCTTCCATGGTACCGTCACTGCCAAATCTGAGATAACAGTATTTGAGTCACACATTACAGATACGTTAACAATACAGAAATACGGTGTTGGTCGTATTTCGGTGACATTTTAGTAAGAGCTAACAAATGTGCTTTTATTTTTTACATTTCCAAAAATTAAAAATGTGTAACAAAAAGAAGCTTAAGTGTTTGTGCATGCATCACTCAAATCTAGAGATTTACATTTGGCAGTGGCACTACCAAGGTAGTTGCTAGCATAGCTATGCTTTTGGGAAACGGGCCCCAGGCTGTTAAATCAGAGACTTTCTAATGAGGAGACACAGCACTCAAAAAATCCTCCATAGAAATGCATGGGGTTAGTTTGTAACACCAATATGGCAGTTGTCTACGCATATCACACCCCTTCCGCGGCAAAACGTCAACATGTGATTACTTTGAGTCAATCATGTGCTGTGTTGTGAATACATTGAGCCAATAATGTGGTGTGTTGTGAAGACATTGTGCCAATCATGTGTTGTGATCTCGCCGCTGGAGCAAGATTGGTGTCTTGAAGCCTTCTGACAAAATAGATGCCCGACAAATGCCCAAAAAGCGTTGCAATATGGCCGCCAAATGGAGGGACTTGCCTAAAAGAACTTTGGTTAAACACACCATTTTTTAACGCAATTTGGGAGGGACAGAAATACCTTAACAGAGCAAAAAGGGCTCGTCTTCTGTCTAGCTCAGCTAGGTGATGTGAACACTGGCTACCTGCATATTCACTGCTTGACACTACCCTGCATGAAGACATAATTCACGTTAATAATGGAGATGTTAGCAAAACTTTAACTTTTTGGTTAACGGAGATGTAGATTAGAACTGCATGATTTGGGGAAAATATTGAATTACGAATTTTCTGACAGATATTGCGATTGCAACTGTGATTTGCAATATGATTTTTTTGAATATCAATTTATTGACTCAGTTCAATATTCCAAATGTCTATTTAAGTTGTGCCACCCCGATTGGTGAGCACGCCCAGTGCACAGGAAGCACAGTACCCCTGACGAACTATGAAGCTCACCAATTAGAATTTCTGTGCCCCTCATGCACTACGCACACCCACCAACCAGAAGTGCCATAGTCAATGAGGATGAAATTAATATAAAAGTCAGAAATGTGACAAAATTAACTGTGCACGATTATTTGTAGTTGAGAAACACTGTAGATCATAGACAGAGGAAGAATATCCTCTGAGGACACAACGCAGGCATGATTTTTGTTGTCACAGCCGGCGTTGTATTCGGGATTTGCCCCCCGAACTTTAGCATAAAACCCAATGCCCCCCTAGAGATGGCGCCACTGGTAGGAGGCGTAGGATGCAGTGGTGCACCCTGGGTAGGAGTGGTAGAATGCAGTTGTGCCTCCTGGGTAAGATGCAGTGGTGCACAGTGGGTAGGAGGGGTAGGATGCAGTAGGCTGTATAAATAACATGTCCCCTTTCTACCTATTTGTAGCTCACAACCAAAACAAACACTTTGTATGCTGTCCATGACCTCATAGACTCACACCTGTGACCATTTACCATCATGCTGCAAACAAAAAACATGCATTAGCTAAATTACTCACCAATATGTTGTCAACTTTTGATTGTACAGATTTGCTGAAAAAAAAAAAAAACATCATGAGCTGCATACAGCGAGCTACATCATGAGACTGCATGCAGCTAAACACATGAGCAGTTGAAAGGCTAAAGGCGCTTGTGTGCATAGAGGTGGTTGACATTAGAACTATCGTTTCTCATTTGAGGACTCACATAACCTCCAACTGAGCAATCTTTAACTGCGGGTCGTGAATTTTATGCAAAGGAGCAATACAGTTACGGTGGGCGAAAATTCACATCAACGGGTTATAATAAGACCACAGATAATTATTTAATAAGAGCACGGATAATAAGACCACTTGTGCATGTCCAGAATAATGTAAAACAATATCTCCGACAGACAAGCGATTGTTGGAGAACAAATGCATTTAACGTCCTGCAACATCGCTTAACGTTACCATTGGCTTCTGTCAGGTGCTGGTTGCAGGCCAGCATCATAAAACGCGACTCCGCTAGCGTCAAGCTATAACGTAAAGCCACTCAACCTGGGCTTTAAATTACAGTATTCTGGCAACCAGCAGAGCTGGCAAGTCGTGTCACACCCGCAAACATACAGATTATTTAGGCACATTAATAACTGAACGTTGTCATCAGTGGTCGGTGACTAAAATACCCTCGCTCGCTTCAGCATAGTGTTACCTCTTCACGAAGCTAGCCAATGTTAAACTGTATCACAACACAAATAAGGATGGCTAGCAAGCTAGCTTTAACCTTTTTAACGCCAGGTTGTCCAAGTTCAGCAGCTCGATGGCTAGCGAGCTATTATTTTCTTATCAAATACATAGATGAGCTGTCTTCCGAGACATACAGTCTTGCTTATATTTATATTCTGCAACATACAGATGTGTGCAACGTTAACGACGGAAATTACCCAATTGCAGAACAGCTAACATTAGCTTGATCTGTCAACATGTTTTCAATGAGCATCTAGCTAACCTTAGCTACGCCAGCTATCCTATCCTTTTAACAAACTGCAGGCATTGCACCCTGACGTTCGCTTAAGACTACCTTACCAAATAGAATTCTTTATCTTGTTATACTGCAGAGCACTGGCTTCGGGCCCCTGTAGTCCTGGTACTATCGTTGGAAGAGAGCCCAATCCCGTGTTAGGATTCTGCTGCTGACCAGGTTGTTGTTGATCATCAGCCATCACGGTGATAGTCTTGAGGGGAGGAGGGGGTAGAGCTTTAACATGTAGGCCTCATCAGAGACCTTGCGAGATCACTTCTCCGGGTGTGCATAACGCTGGACCTACTATCTGCAAAAGCATTACGGTAGCACGTCCTTAGATCAACCAGCGAAATCCACGGTGCATTATGACCAGAGTCTATATTAGTAAATGCATTTCAGCATGCGGACGGGGTCGGAATCAGAAAAAAATAAAAATTCCACTGCAGCAAACAGCACGCGAGCAGCCGCCTCGGACGGTGCTGCTGCGGCCAGGCAGCGGTGGCGCAGGCGCACTGCAGGAAGCTGAGCAGCAGCGGCGGCCAAGGCTGCGATCTCTCAGGTACCCACTGCACTCGGAATGGAATGTTATCGGCAATGGTACCCACTGCACGGGGAATGGAATGTTATCGGTAATGATACCCAGTGCATATATATACGTATACATATATCTATGGAGAATACTGTTATGACAGACAAAGACAAGCCGTCGCGAAGACAGCTTTATATTAGATAGATAGATAGATAGATAGATAGATAGATAGATACTTTATTGATCCCCACGGGGAAATTCAATTAAATTCATTATTTAACTTAATGTAATGACATGTATGGGTTGGTATATGCTAGTCGCATATTTAACTTAATGTAATGACATTTATGGGTTGGCATATGCTAGTCATATGCTGTTGCCTACATTACGGTGCAATTGTTCCAATTTAATAGGACTACCCACAAACATAGCCTTGCCCACTTTTCTGTAACCTTGGATATTATTTTCAATGCATTCAACGCTCTGTGCCATGTCATCAGTGATATGAAACGACCACCATCGGAGCATGAGCATGATGACCAAACTAGAAGCGCACCGGCTACAGGCCTAAAGCCACATGACTTGATCACGCTAGTGAGAACTTACTACCTGACATGCTCATGTCAGGGGATCATAAGTGATTTGCACGAGATGTTTAGATGGAAAAGGCCTTTTCAAGTGCACAAGTCTTAGACAAAATGTAAATATCTATACAATAAATAAACAGCATGATGAAAACACAGTCATGTAAAAACACCCCAGTAGGGCCAGGAGGCCTGTGGCTGCGGGTCTGTGGCAGAGGTGTGTGTATATGGATGGTGAAGGCAGGAGTGTGAGTGTGGCTGGCGGCAGAGAATTTCTAATGAGACACAGCACTCAAAAAATCCTCCATAGAAAGGCATGGGGTTAGTTTGTAATGCCAATATGGCAGTTGTCTACCCATATCCTGCCCCTTCTGTGGTCAAAAGTCGACATATGAATACATCTGTGTTGTGAATACATACCAATCATGTGTTGTGATCTCTCCGCTGGATCGAGGTTGGTGTCGTGAAGCCTTGCGCCCGCTCAGTTTCTGCTCCAAATAGATGCCCGATAAGTGCCCAAAATGCGTTGCAATATAGCCGCCAAGTAGAAGAAATGGCCAAAAAGGACTTTGCTGATGGTCGGTGATGGAGGTGTGTGTGTGTGTGTGTGTGTTTTTGTGTGTGTGTGTGTGTGTTGGAGGCGTGAGTGAGTGTGAGTGTGTGGTGGGTGACGGTTGTTGATGGAGGTGTGTGTGTGTGGTGGTTGATGATTGGACAGACGAGGGAGAGGACTGGACACGGACACACACACACACACACACACACACACACACACACACACACACACACTACTGCATGTCAACCCAGCTCCTTAACCACTACACTATCACTGCCCCAATTTCTGTGGTGAGGTAAACCTCAAAGACTTAATTAACTTTTCTTACTTTACTACTTACTTAATTTGTTCCCTGACTTCAGCAGATACTGTCCTCCCACGGCCACTACAGTGGATCAAGGGACCCCTGGGTCCCAGCATCCTCACATACACACTCTGGCCACTAGAGGGAGATAGAGGTTCACTACTTGCAGAGCCGTATATCTCTACTGTATACGGCTCTGACTACTTGGGTTATACTGGACTACTACAGCAGTCTACATGCCTGAAGTCATATGAAGTCATGAAAAAACAGTGTGTGTTGACAATACAAGTCAAATGAGGGCATTGTGTTGCATTGAGCTGCAGTGTGTTCTGTTGAGTTGCATTGTGCATTGAGCTGCATTGCGTTGTGTTGAGTTGCATTGTGTTGTGTTGAGGTGCATTGCATTGTATTGAGCTGCATTGCGTTGTATTGCATTGCGTTGTGTTGAGTTGCGTTGCGTTGAGTGTATTGTGTTGTGTTGGTGGGTCCCTGCTGTTTATACACAATAGTTTATTTCTGACATGCATCCTCCTCTCAATCTCAATCTGTGTTTGTGTCAATCAGCTGTCACCTCTCATGTCAGTTGTCATCTCAGAAGGCTGTTACCTTGGTTATTTTGGGCCGTCCTTCCCCTGTAACTGTCCATTGGCTGTTTTGCAGAGACAGGCTTGTTTTGACCTGAAGGAACACCACCTCCAACTGCTAGTCTACCCAGCCAAACAAACTATACATCACATCACAACATCAACATCAAATTTGACTCCTTATCTCTTGTTTCTACCAAAGATTTCTACCAAAGCAACAAACATGGGTGTCACGATTGATGACCAGCTGACCTTCTCTGACCATGTTGCCTCTGTCGCTCGGTCATGCCGGTTTGCACTATTCAATATAATCAGGCCATACCTAACACCACGCACTTCCCTTCTTTTACTTCCTTCTACCCTCCTCTCCTTCTGCCCCCCTCTCCTTCTACCCTCCTCTCCTTCTGCCCTCCTCTCCTTCTGCCCTCCTCTCCTTCTACCCTCCTCTCCTTCTACCCTCCTCTCCTTCTGCCCTCCTCTCCTTCTACCCTCCTCTCCTTCTGCCCTCCTCTCCTTCTACCCTCCTCTCCTTCTACCCTCCTCTCCTTCTGCCCTCCTCTCCTTCTACCCTCCTCTCCTTCTGCCCTCCTCTCCTTCTGCCCTCCTCTCCTTTTACCCTCTTCTATCCTCCCATCCTACTGCCACTATCTGCTTCCATTCTGCTTCCATTATGCATTCAATGCTAGTGCTTGAACTTCTACGCTCTCATCTTCTGGTAATCTCATAGTGTTTGTGGAGTAGTATTTATTGGTAGTCTCAGTGTTTGTGGAGTAGTATTTATTGGTAGTCTCAGTGTTTGTGGAGTAGTACCGGTATTTATTGTTCCCCTAAGGTCTCATGGTGTTTGTGAAGTAATATTTATTGGTAGTCTCCGTTACGACTCTGTGCAGGGCTGGACCTGGTTGGGCTAATGCCCTCATTGATTACACCTATGGTTAGGGTGGGGCCATATAAGAAGTTTCCTATCTCTCTCATTAGGCCCTTTTTCTCTTTATTCTTGCAGGCACTCACTTTGATTCTCTCACACTTGCACTTTGCTCTCTCTCTCCCCTCATTTCTAACTCTACCTCTCTTTCTCTTTCTTTGTCTAGGCCTACTTCATCTAGCTTCTCACATACTGACCCTCTTTACATCCATACACGCAAACACGCACGCCACCACTCCCATTCATTTCCCCCTAGACATTTTGCTATTAGTAACCTTGTGCTTTACTTTAATAAATTAATATATTTGGTTTGAACCTTGTTGTCCGTGTCCTTCTTTATGTTTCAGTCTGGGAACGAGCCGGCCGTAACATCTCATAGCGTTTGTGGAGTAGTATTTATTGTTATTCTACAGTCTCATGGTGTTTGTGGAGTAATATTTATTGTTATTCTACAGTCTCATGGTGTTTGTGGAGTAATATTTATTGGTAGTCTCATAGTGTTTGTGAAGTAGTGTTTATTGGAGTAGTGTTTATTGTTATTCTACAGTCTCATGGTGTTTGTGGAGTAGTATTTATTGTTATTCTACAGTCTCATGGTGTTTGTGGAGTAATATTTATTGGTAGTCTCATAGTGTTTGTGAAGTAGTGTTTATTGTTATTCTACAGTCTCATGGTGTTTGTGGAGTAATATTTGTTTTGGTAGTCTCATAGTGTTTGTGGGAAGTAGTGTTTATTGTTATTCCCACAGTCTCATGGTGTTTGTGGAGTAATATTTATTGGTAGTCTCATAGTGTTTGTGAAGTAGTGTTTATTGTTATTCTACAGTCTCATAGTGTTTGTGAAGTAGTGTTTATTATTTATTCTGTCTCATGGTGTTTGTGGAGTAATATTTATTGGTAGTCTCATAGTGTTTGTGAAGTAGTGTTTATTGGAGTAGTATTTATTGTTATTCTACAGTCTCATGGTGTTTGTGGAGTAATATTTATTGGTAGTCTCATAGTGTTTGTGAAGTAGTGTTTATTGTTATTCTACAGTCTCATGGTGTTTGTGGAGTAATATTTATTGGTAGTCTCATAGTGTTTGTGAAGTAGTGTTTATTGGTGGAGTAGTATTTATTGGTAGTCTCATAGTGTTTGTGAAGTAGTGTTTATTGTTATTCTACAGTCTCATGGTGTTTGTGGAGTAATATTTATTGGTAGTCTCATAGTGTTTGTGGAGTAGTGTTTATTTACAGTCTCATGGTGTTATTGGGTAATATTTATTGGTAGTCTCATGGTGTTTGTGGAGTAGTGTTTATTGTTATTCTACAGTCTCATGGTGTTTTGTGGAGTAGTATTTATTGGTAGTCTCATAGTGTTTGTGAAGTAGTGTTTATTGTTATTCTACAGTCTCATGGTGTTTGTGGAGTAATATTTATTGGTAGTCTCATAGTGTTTGTGAAGTAGTGTTTATTGTTATTCTACAGTCTCATGGTGTTTGTGGAGTAATATTTATTGGTAGTCTCATAGTGTTTGTGAAGTAGTGTTTATTGTTATTCTACAGTCTCATGGTGTTTGTGGGTAATATTTATTGGTAGTCTCATAGTGTTTGTGAAGTAGTAGTGTTTATTGTTATTCTACAGTCTCATGGTGTTTGTGTTTATTGGTAGTCTCATAGTGTTTGTGAAGTAGTGTTTATTGTTATTCTACAGTCTCATGGTGTTTGTGGAGTAATATTTATTGGTAGTCTCATAGTGTTTGTGAAGTAGTGTTTATTGTTATTCTACAGTCTCATGGTGTTTGTGGAGTAATATTTATTGGTAGTCTCATAGTGTTTGTGAAGTAGTGTTTATTGGAGTAGTATTTATTGGTAGTCTCATGGTGTTTGTGAAGTAGTGTTTATTGTTATTCTACAGTCTCATGGTGTTTGTGGAGTAATATTTATTGGTAGTCTCATAGTGTTTGTGAAGTAGTGTTTATTGGAGTAGTGTTTATTGTCATCCCAAGGTGTCCTTTGCAGTGTAGCTTGAATGTCAGTCCTCATTGTATATGTGGCTTTGGATTTTGTATGCTACATTTGAATAAATGTAAATGTTCTGGAGATGAAAACGCATAGACAGTGCTGTTATGAGCCTGTAGGTCCCGTCTCTGACCCTAACCCTGTTTATTCTTAAATTATTTCATGGCCAGGCCTAACTGAATACTTCAAATATGGTGATGTACTTCAAATACTTCAAATGTGGTCATTAGTTTCTCTATGAGGTAGTACCTCTCAGTGATGCTAACCAGGAACCAAAGCCTGTAGAATTGCCATGAAATACAAACGTTGCAGCCTTATGTAGCATATCATCACCCTGTTATTAGGCAACATAGGTTTCCTCATACTTACAAACTAATGTGTTGCTATATTAGTGCTAACCCATGTCACAGACCACCCCTGTCCTTTGGATGTTTCGACAGGCACTGTGAATCATATCTAAATATTACAGATGAAATCAGATGTAGATACTGTAAGTCAGATCTAGACATCACAACGTCTGCAGCCCTCTAGTGTCTGTGTTGACATGGTCGGTGCTATCCACAGCTCACTCTTTATGGATTGTCTGACGTAAGCCTCTCTTCAACCATTTCAACGCAATTTGACCGATTTAATCCTATTTGGATTAGCTTAATCCAAATTCTTGTGGTACCTGACTTGTATATAGAGGTAAAAATGTGATGTGACAGCAGGTTTAGATAAGAAGGCCTCTTTTGACGTTGAGGACCTCAGGGAGCGCAGCCACAGTAGACAGTAAACTCGGGGTTACCATGACTACCGGTATATTAGCTACTGTAACCATGTGAGATACCCAGGTGTTGAACCCAAGTGTTGGGGGTTGGGGTGGGGGGGTGGTGTTGGAGGCTTAGTTGGTTGGTTGTCACCAGGATGCAGAGCTAGAGTTCAGTAGGGTGACAGCTGCAGGGAAGAAGCTTCCTCTGAACCTGCTGGTTTGGGTGCGGGGAGATAATAATGATGATGGTGGTGGTTATAGGATAATAATGATGATGATGATGGTGATGGTGATGGTTAGGATAATAATGATGATGATGTGAACTCCGTGTGAGTCTCATGAGGAGATGTGGGTCAGTTGGGGAATCAGGTCAGTGTATGTCAGAGGTCGAGCAGTCTTGTCCTCACGTGCTTTAATCTTCTTACAGTGCGTCTTCCACAGTTCCTGGCATACACACACACTTACACGCACACACACACACACAGACCCCCGTTAGCACACCCTCGTAGAGGCTGAGACACAGTTTACACACTTCAGAAGACATTGTCTCTGTCAGTCACTGTATCAGGTGACTGGTGATTGATAGGTGATTGATAGTTTACCAGAACAGAGGAGGCAAAGACATTCATCCATCACACACACACACACACCACTCCCGTGAGGCCATCTCTTACACACACACACCCCTCCCGTGAGGCCATCACACACACACACCCCTCCCGTGAGGTCATCCCCCACACACACACACCCCTCCCGTGAGTCCAGGCCAGCAGACACTAAGCAGGATTAGCGTCCTGCAGAGGAGTGCCACAGGAAGAGATATCTACTCTGTGCCATCACACTCAGACAGCCCAGCGCAGGTAAAAATAACCTCCCACCTCACCACGTCTCACGGGATCACCACGCCAACCCACACCTGGAAACCGGGTCAGTGGGAGGCTCAGTAAAGGCCGGGGAGATTAAAGTTTATTTGTAAATTAAGGATGTTTAAATAAAGGGTGTTTCATATTAGTAAATAAAGGGCGGCTCATATGGGTTGTGCCCAGTTTGTGGAGTCCATGATAGTTTATCATGATAGTTTTTTCAGGCTGGGGGTCCAGGAGTATTTGTTGGTATTTGTTGTTTTAATGCTGCAGCATTAAAGAGTGGTCAGGTCAGGTGTGTTGCTGAGAGGTCTTTACTGTTTGTTCCTCTTCAGATTGTTCAAGTGATGACACACACACACACACACAGAAACACACACACACACACACACACACACACACACACACACACACACACACACACACACACAGCAACCCCAGATCAGCAACAGGCAGCCTGATCCTTCAATGCTGCGTCTCTCCTGCTCCTCCTCCAGCTCAGGATGGTACAGTCCGTTAGCCCGCACCCCTTGCATGGCTTGTGGTGGTTCACTCCTGATTTGCTCATGCTGGCTGAATGATTGTGTGTGTGTGTGTGTGTGTGTGTGTCGGGCAGCAGCCCTGGCTGAAAGGACGTGCGTGTCTGTGAGTGTGTGTGTGTACTCTAAGAAAGGGGTTTGTGGATTACACTCTCGGAGTGAAGATTAACACACTTTAGGGGCAACTCTGCGGACGCAGTCATGTACTGTGTGCACCCCAACACTCCGTCTGGCAACTCCCGTGTGCACTACTACAACGGCAAAACTGTGAGTACCCTCTCTTCTTTTCATGAAGTCACTGCCTTGCTTTGTGTGTGTGCATGTGTGTCTCTCTCTTTCTGTCTGTCTCTCAATTCCATTCCAAGTGAGTTTAGTTTATTGGCATGACTGTTGCCAAAGCAAAATTTTTTTACACAATAAAGCTGTGTGTTTCTTTCTCTTTCTTTCTGTCCTATTTTTGCTGTCAGTGTTTGAAGCATTGAATGCACGCTGTCAACACAGCCTCTGTTGTGCTTTGTTCATCATGTAAAGGAAACTTTTCAAGCGCCAATGTGTGTTTGGGGAGAACTGGATAAGTTTCTCTCGTAGAACAATCATGTCTGAAAACTACTCTAAAGATGGGAAATGAGTCTAAATGTCTGTGATGTGAGGTAATGCTAAGGACAGAAAGCTCACTGGTTTCGAAGGTATTCTTCTGACGCAGTGTGAGGAGAGAGGAAAGTTTATGTACAGCGTGACGAGAGAGGAGAGTCCAGAGCTGAGCTCCGAATGCCAGTGTGTGTTGGAACAGCTCTACACCAGTGTGTGTTGGGGGAACAGCTCAGGGCTACACCAGTGTGTGTTGACATCACAGCTCAGTGCTACAAGTCTAAATCGTCTGGAGGTGGATTTACCTGTCATACTAGGCTACTGGATTATATGCTGCACATGAGATATTCACAGAGTTGAAAACAGGCTGTGAAAGGCTACAAAGTCAGTGTTATTGTGGTAGAATTTTGTCCTGTGATGGTATCTTAGCAGTTCCTACATGTTGAATTGCCTGAGTGTTGGCATTAAAATGTACGAAGAAACGTTAGTAAACCTCACTTCCTGACAACTTAAGAGTAGTGCTGGCATGAAAACTAGCAGCCTGGGCTTTTAGCTCGATTGACAGCACGCTCAACTCCAGATCCGAGGTGTTGCTGTTCGCAGGTTCAAGTCTGGACGTGTGCAGGGCTGGACCGCGCAGTTCAACACAACACAGATTACATGTGTACCTGTCATAAAGCCTGTGCCAGTTAGCATGTTAGCATGTAGACTTCCTGTCATAAAGCCTATGCCGGTTAGAATGTTAGCCTGTACCTGTCATAAACCCTATGCCGGCCCGGTTGGCAAGTTAGCCTGTACCTGTCATGAAGTTTGTGCAGGTTAGCATGGTAGCATGTACCTGTCTTGAAGTTTGTGCAGTTAGTTTAGTAAGTTAGTGTGAACCTGTCAGTGTGTTCCTGTTGTGTCCATGCGGTTAAGCATGCTAGCCTGTACTTGTCATGAAGTTTGTGCAGGTTAATACAGATCATAAAGCCTGTGCTGGTTACCATTGTAGCCTGTACCTGTCATAAAGCCTTTGTGGAGCAGGCTGTGGAGCTTGACCTGGCAGCAGACTTAAGCCTGCTCTTCACCACATTACAACAGTTCCAGAGAAGGCTTTGATCTGGGACAGAGTAAGTGTTTCCAGACGCGAACTGCTCTCTGAACGAGGGGGAAATTGGTTGCAGGTGTTTGGGACTGAACTTCAGAAAAACAGGCAGGGAATACTGTTAAATAATGAGTCTAGATCTTTAAAGATTTTTTAGACTCTGCGTATATTATAAATAACAGGCAACTTCAAAAGAGGCATGGAGCTGTTCTCTCTGTGTGTGTGTGTGTGTGTGTGTGTGTGGGCCTACAGTATGTGTGGAAGGGGGCTGGTATGTGAGGGGAGGGAGGGTCGCTTGGTTAGCCTGGTTAGCTGGCTGAAGCGGGACAATTGGCTTTATCTGGCGCCATCTGCTGTGTGTATGTGTGTGTGGGGGGGGGGGTATAGATGGGGGGCTTTGTGTTTACTTGGCAGCAGACAGTCGACCCAAGCGAAGGCCAAGCGAAGGACGGGGGCGGGGCTACAGGCATTTTGTCTCGCCCTCCACATGTGTCTGTGAATGAGAGCGCTCTGGAGAGCATTGTGGGGCTGCTGGGAAAATCCACTTGCTATTGATGTCGTGGGGGAAAGCTTGTGTTCATTTCCTGGGGGCCACATTAAAGCCACACACACACACACACACACACACACACACACACACACACACACACACACACACACACACACACACACACACACACACACACACACACACACACAGGGTTTGAAAGGGCCACATCAAAGCCACGAGGAGATGGACCAGGTGCAGACCTCTCCAACCCTCTGTGTGTGTGTATATATAGTATATATACTTTTTTGATCCCGTGAGGGAAATTTGGTCTCTGCATTTAACCCAATCAGTGAATTAGTGAAACACAAACAGCACACAGTGAACACACAGTGAGGTGAAGCACACACTAATCCCGGCGCAGTGAGCTGCCTGCTACAATGGCGGCGCTCGGGGAGCAGTGAGGGGTTAGGTGCCTTGCTCAAGGGAACTTCAGCCGCAGCCCACTGGTCGGGGCTCGAACTGGCAACCCTCCGGTTACAAGTCCAGAGTGCTAACCAGTGGGCCACGGCTGCCCCTGTGTGTGTGTGTGTGTGTGTGTGTGTGTGTGTGTGTGTGTGTGTGTGTGTGTGTGTGTGTGTGTGTGTGTGTGTGTGTGTGTGTGTGTGTGTGTGTGTGTGTGTGTGTGTGTGTGTGTGTGTGTGTGTGTGTGTGTGTGTGTGTGTGTGTGTGTGTGTGTGTGTGTGTTTCTGTTTTTTGTGTGTTAAGAGTGTAACTGGTCCTGTTTTTATGTCTGTATGAGGGTGCGCTTATCTGTCTGTGTGTGTGTGTGTGTGTGTGTGCATGCATCCATGACCAAATGAGATTTCAGATTAAGATGAATTGTATGTAAACACGACTAAGTGACCTCACATGCAGTGAATGGCAGTGGACTGGAGCTTGTTTATACCCCTCACACACACACTCCTCTCTGGTCCCACACACACACACACACACACTCCCCTCTGTTTAAAGCTTTAAAACTATATTAAGAAAAGGTATAAGTGTGGCCACAATCCGGCTGTGGCATGGAGGGAGGGGTTATGCATACTGTATGTGCTAATATAGCACGCAAACAGCGAGGCAGTAAAACAGTGGTAAAAAGTGGCTAGTGGACAGACAGTACCCAAACATGGGGAGGGTGGAGAGGCAGACAGACTATGCGGAGAAGTCTATCTCTCCTCTTCCCTTAAGTGAAGCATTGAACAGTTCAATGGCCCTGGGGACAAATGACTTCCTCAGTCTGTCTGTTGTGCAAGGCAGTGAGCGAAGTCTCCAGCTGATCAGGCTCTTCTGCTTTACAATAGTGCTGTGGAGTGGATGACACTCATTGTCCAAGATGTTGATCAGTTTGTTCAGGGTCCTTTTGTCAGATATTGAAGTGATGCACTCCAGTTTAGCTCCCACTACAGAGCCAGCTTTCCTTACCAGCCTGTCAAGTCGCCCAGCATCCTTCTTCTTTGTGCTTCCTCCCCAGCATACCACTGCATAGAAGAGGACGCTGGCAACAACAGACTGGTAGAACATCCTGAGGATCTTGCTGCACACATTGAAGGACCGCAGCCTCCTCAGGAAGTACAGCCTGCTCTGCCCTTTCTTGTAGAGTGCGTCAGTGTTGGCTGACCAGTCCAGTTTATTGTCCAGGTGGAGACCCAGATACTTGTAGGTGCTTACCACCTCCACATTGGCCCCATCAATGGAGACTGGTAGCAGAGCGGGCTTAGACCTGCGGAAATCCACCACCATCTCCTTGGTCTTTGAAGTGTTGAGTTGAAGGTGATTGAGCTTGCACCATTGCACAAAGTCCTCCACCAGGCTCCTGTACTCCTCCTCCTGCTCGTCCCCTGATACCCCCCCACAATTGCAGTATCGTCAGAAAACTTCTGCATGTGGCATGACTCGTGTTGTAGCAGAAGTCAGATGTGTACAGGGTGAACAGGACTGGAGAGAGCACAGTTCTCTGTGGCGCTCCGGTGCTGCTGATCACAGTGTCAGAGAGACAGTTCTTCAGTCTGTGGTCGCTCGGTCAGGTAATCTGTAATCCAGGTTACCAGGTGAGCGTTCACACCCATCTGCAAGAGCTTGTCTCCCAGTCTGAGGGGTTGGATGGTGTTAAAAGGACTTGAGAAATCAAAGAATATGATTCTCACAGCACTTTTCCCCTTGTCTAGGTGAGAATGTGTCCTGTGTAGAAGATAAGTGATGGCATCGTCCACACCCACTTTCTCCTGGTATGCAAACTGTAACGGGTCTAGTGCATGGCGTACCTGGGGTCTGAGCATACCTAAGACCAGTCGCTCCATTGTCTTCATCACATGTGATGTTAGAGCGACAGGCCTGTAGTCATTAAGCTCACTAGGGTGTGGCTTCTTAGGGACGGGGTGAGACGTCTTAGGGACGGGGTGATGATGTCTTCCACAGTGTTGGAACTTGTCCGAGACGTAGACTCAAGTTGAAGATGTGCTTCAGTGGCTCCCCTATTCAGCAGCACAGGTCTTGAGTAGCCTTGGACACAGTCTGTCAGGCCCGGCTGCCTTCTTGGGACGAAGTTTCTTTAGTTGAACCCTTACTTGATCTGCTGTAATGATGGGGGGTGCATCTGGGATCTGTGTGTCTGATGGCTGTTGACTGAAGTCGTTGTCACCTCATTGTTCATGGTTGCCATGTGGGGGATGGGTGCAATATCCAGTGATGGTGGGGGTACGATAGCCTGTGATGGTGGAGGTGAGTGTTGCACTGGTATTGAGGGGGTGGGGGCTGGGGGATGACCACCTCCTTGATGTCCCTGTCAAGGCTGCCATGGTCGTGGACACCTCAACAGGCACAGGCAAGGAGGCGTCAGGCGGGGGCAGGGCGTGAGGTGATGGTGGCTTAGGTCGTTGGGTGTCACCGGGATGCAGAGCTGGAGAGACTGGGAGACTGGGAGGTGGGGGTAGGGCAGGCATGCAAACAAGAGCAGTTCTGCATGGCATGTGTGTGCACAAATGTGTGTTGCAGGAATACACTCCACCTTCCGTGTAGTAGAGAGAGTCTAATAAACATGCTGTGTGTGTGTGTGTGTTGCAGGCATATGCTCCACCTTCCGTATCAGAGGGACTCTCTCCGTCACATTCCTCCACCAAACTGCCTGGCACCGCCATCAGCAGCTTACTGCTGGGTAAGGGTATACAGTGCTTAGTGTGTGTGTGTGTGTTTGTGTGTGTGTGTGCTGATGCATAGAAGTGTGGTGTTGAAGACAGTGTACCTCCCAAGGACGGTGAGGTGCTCTTTGGGGAGCGTGTGTTTCCTGTTCGGCCTGTTATCCACTTCACACTCAAGGTCTGTTTCCTCAGCTGCTCTCAGTCCAGCGCAGCTCACGGTAAAGTCCTGGAGCCAACGGTTCATTCTTCACACCAGCAATGCCGAGCTCAGACCCCAACGGTTAATTCACACCAATGCCGAGCTCAGACCCTAACGGTTAATTCACACCAATGCAGAGCTCAGACCCCAACGGTTCATTCACACCAATGCAGAGCTCAGACCCCAAACAGAGATGCGTCATTCTGAACATGTTGAGGTTGCACGGGCGTTGTGGTTGCACGGGCGTTGTGGTTGCAGGGCGTTGGGATTGCACGGGCGTTGGGGTTGCACAAGCGTTGGTGTTGCACGGGCGTTGGGGTTGCACGGGCGTTGGGGTTGCACAGGCGTTGGGTCGTGCTTTATACACACCAGATGCTGTTGCACACATATTTGTTCTCAGACTGTCACACTGTGATGTTTTTGAAACATTTGTTTCTGACCTAGTGCCTCTGACCTGCTGGTGTGAACCCTGTGAACTCGCTCCGTTGCTGACACACTTCTCTGTCATCCTGTCAGATGGAGCCACCAACTCTCCCAATCTCTGGAGCTCGTCCAATGGGATCACACTGTCGGGTCACGGAGCCACGCTGGGGACTCAGTGCGCTGGCCAATCACTGTCAGGAAACTATGGCAACGTGCCATCACACAAGCGGCAGGTAAAGTCTAAGGGAGCCAGGAAACGTCTAACACACACGACACACACGCACACACACACACACACACACACACACCACACCGCAGGGCCAGGGACACACACACACCACACACACACACCTCACACACCACACACACACAAATGGAAAATGTGTACTTCTTTTCAGAGTTTGTCTCCTCATGCCATGTCGATGTCCAAGGCCAATAAGAGCCTCCCACCCATGTCCACCTTCCACCGGACCAGCGGCAGCAAAGCTGTACTGGCCACAGGAGCCCAGCGCTTCATCGGTGAGAAAAACAACACAGCACGCAGAACACACACGCAGAGGGACCAAAAACACACACACACACACACAGAGACCAAACACACACACACACACAGGGACCACACACACAGGGACCAAACACACACACGCAGAGGGACCAAACACACGCACACACAGAGCGACCAAACACACACACACACACACACACACACACACACACACACACACACACACACAAAACATACTCACAGACCAAAACATACTTACAGACCAAAACAAACTCACAGACCAAAACAAACTCCCACATTAATCAGAATCACACATTGATCACTGAGCTCATTTCAAGAGAAGAAAACGATCCACACTCAGAACAAGAGCAGTTCTTTCTGAAGGTCCTTTTTCTGATGAGCTGTTTGTGCTTTTGCTCTTAGCATCTGAAGGCTCTCAGACTGGGGACGCTCTGGGCAAAGCGCTGGCCTCGGTGAGTGTGTTAACGGTGAAGGGGTACACACACACATACACACACACACACACACACACACACACACCCACACACACAGGCTCAGGGGCTGGAGACACGTAGTGTGGGTGTCATGTGGGATGTACAGTATGTGCTAGTTGTGGTGTAGATGGTATGGAAATGCATATGTTTTGTACAGGTTAAAACTATGTACAGGGCCTACATTTCAGCGTTTCACATTTCAGGATTGCAGGTATTGCGCATTATTTATTTAAGTCCCGCGAAAAATTCCCGGACACATTTTACAGCGCTGTCTGATAACGTTAATCTAACAATGGAGCGGCGTGAATACGGTACTATTGACTGGACGGACCAACTTCTGACTTCAATTGAACGTAGCCCCATGCAGAGACACACGCGCACAGGACCATTTTGCGGGTGCCTCTCTCTCTCTCTCTCTCTCTCTCTCTCTCAGCAGGATTTGTCACCGCTGAAGTATGTATGAATGTAGATTGGGTATATATTGTCTATAGATACATTGTGTGTGTGTGTGTGTGTGTGTGTGTGTGTGTGTGTGTGTGTGTGTGTGTTTCAGATTTATTCTCTAGACCCGAGTGGCAGCTTTAGCTCCAGTGCGTCCACTCCAGTCAGGTCTCAATCCCCCCTCACCGCAACCACAGGTAGGCCTACGCACACACACACAGACACACACACAGACACACACACACACACACAGATAAACACACACACACACACGAACACACAACTTTAAGCGGTTAGCCTTAGTATGTTCTTAGTTGTGATTATATTAATGTATATACAGACACTTGAGGAACACAACGACCGGAAATTTGGCAGCCTTAACTCTTAACCCCCTACACACGCACACATACATACAGATGCACACACACATGCTTACATATAGATTGTAATGTATCATATGGGCTGTATGAATGTAGATTGTGTAAATATTGTGTATAGATAAATTCTGTGTATGTGTGCATGTGTGTGTGCGCGTGTCTGTGTGTGTTTCAGGATCTAGTCCGTGGCCACCTGTGACTGTGCAGACCATCCTGCCACCATGCTATGACACCATGCTGCACTCTGTGGTAAAATTCTGTACTGCAACTGCTATATTACAGTTATCACAATATTACAACTATCACAATATTACAGTTATCACAATATTACAGCTATTACAATATTACCAGTATCACAATATTACAGGTATCACAATATTACCGTTATCACAATATTACAGTTATCACTTTATTACAGTTATCACAATATTACAATTATTTCTACATTACAGTTATACTGTTATCACTACATTACAGTTACTGCTATATTGCAGTTACCACTATATTACATTATAACTATTATAACCATTATTACTGTATATGTGTCTGTGTGTGTGAGAGTCTGTATTTATACTGTATATGTGTGTGTGTGTGTGTTTGAGAATTTATGTGTGTATGTGTGAGTGTGTGTGCGTGAGGTCCAGTGAGCTACATAATCTGTAACGCCCTCTCCTTTGTGCCGTATAGATGGAGGACCGGTTGGACAGACTGGACGACGCCATTCATGTCCTGAGGAACCATGCTGTGGGCGAGCCCTTCAGCACCTTAACCAATGAGCTGCACAGCCCTCTGCCTCTCCCTGGCCACGAACCAATCACTGCCATACGACCAAACTTCTCCACAAGCCAATCCTCCCCAGTGGTAAAATCAGATTCGTGTGTGTGTGTGTGTGTGTGTGTGTGTGTGTGTGTGTGTGTGTGTGTGTGTGTGTGTGTGTGTGTGTGTGTGTGTGTGTGTGTGGTATGTATGTGTGTGTGTCTGTGCGTGTGTGTGTGTGTGTGTGTAGTATGCATGTATGTGTGTGTGTATGTGTGTGTGTCTGTGTGTGTGTGTGTGTGTGTGTGTGTGTGTGTGTGTGTGTGTGTGTGTGTGTAGTATGTATGTGTGTGTGTGTGTGTGTGTAGTGTGTAGTGTGTGTGTGTGGGGTGTGTGTGTGTGTCTCGGTCATAGAGCAGCGGTGTGACTCTCCACACAACCCAGGTCAGCTCAGATCTCCTGCATATTTTCCACATGGATAAGGCCTGGCAGGAGCTGATGGCCTGAAATAGACAGAGAACAAGACAACCCTACTACTACAGGGTCACCTTTACACACACACACACACACATACACACACACACACACACACCCATTGCACTTGGATTGTGTGTTTGTGTGTGTGTGTGTGTGTGTGTGTGTGTGTGTGTGTGTGTGTGTGTGTGTGTGTGTGTGTATGTGAGACCCTGCAGTATAACGGAGCTGTTTCTGCTCAGACAAACTCAGCTGCAGCGAGGGAAGAGTTCTATTCCAATGAACAGAAGGATATCAGAGAACTCTCCATCCTTTATGTCCTCCAAAGAGGGAGGGGGAAAGAGAGAAGGAAAAGAGATAACTAGCTTCTTACTTTCCCAGAGAGAGAGAGAGAGCAAAAGAAAGAGTGAAAGAATGTGTCCTGGAAGGCATTAGGGTCGTTTGTGGAGTTTCAAAGGAAAGGATTGATTTGGATTGGATTTTATTTTAGCGTGTGTTTGTGTGTGTGTGTGTGTGTGTGTGTGTGTGTGTGTGTGTGTGAGAGAGAGAGAGAGAGAGTGTGCAATTAAGTGAGTGAGTGTTTGTGTTTGTGTGTGTGTATGTCTGTATGTGTGTGTGTGTGTGTGTGTGTGTGTGTGTGTGTGTGTGTGTGTGTGTGTGTGTGTGTGTGTGTTGTCTGTGAGTCCCCACCTGTCAGATGTAGTCTGTGGTCTCACCTGCCTCTGATCTGAATCCACAGGTAGGACCAGCGAGAGGTGAACCAGCCAATCCCTCTCCTCTTTCCACCCCCAGGATCCCGCCTACAGCAGACCTGACCAATCAGGGAGATGGATTTCGAGGTTAGCCCCAGATGTTCTCCTTCCCTTCCCTTCATTCTGCCTGTGAGTGCAACAGAGTTGCGTCCACCTCAGTGCACCAGCTGCTCGGCTGCACTGTCCGCCTGCTGTGCTGTCCACCTGCTGTGCTGTACGCCAGCTGCGCTGTTCGCCAACTGCGCTGTTCGCCAGCTGCGCTGTTCGCTAGCTGCGCTGTTCGCTAGCTGCGCTGTTCGCTAACTGCGCTGTTCTCTAGCTGCGCTCTCCTGTCCGCTAGCTGCGCCGTCCGCTAGCTGCACCATCTGCTAGCTGTACTGTATGATAGCTGCGCTGTTCGCTAGCTGTCCTGTCCGATAGCTGCGCTCTACTGTCTGCTAGCTGCGCTCTCCTGTCTGCTAGCTGCGCTGTCCTGTCCGATAGCTGCGCTCTCCTGTTTGCTAGCTGCGCTGTCCTGTCCAACAGCTGCGCTCTCCTGTTTGCTAGCCGCGCTGTCCTGTCCAATAGCTGCGCTGTCCGCACCACATATGTGACCCCATTTGCCAGTCTGCTGTAACGTTAAATCAACTCTAGCGGAGCCAAGTCCCCCTCAGACAGACACCTCTGGGTCCCATGTTAAGGACACGGCCCCTTGGGGAGAGGAGTGTATGTGTGTCTTTGTGTGTGTACGTGTGTGTGTGTGTGTGTGTGTGTGTGTTTCTGTTGTGTCTCCTATCCTCCCCTCTGCTTCTGACTGCTTCTCTCCCTTCTCTCCTCTCTGTGATGTAACAGGAATTGACTCACTGCTGCTTCCTGCGGCACTGCCTGTGGGGTTGGGGTCCGCAGCCAGAGTGCCACTGGTGCTGAAGGTGGAGACCATGGAGGGGGATACACACACTCACACACTCTTACACACACACTCCTCCTGTGAGTTCAGGTCAGATGAAGACAGCGACGCTAGAGAATCCAAAACACCAGGGGAGATGACCACCAGGAACAGGTCAGAACACACACACACACACACACACACACACACACACACACACACACACACACACACACACACACACACAGACAAGAGGATTTTTTTCTACTGCCATAAGGGTGGAATCTCTATGCAGTTGCAGGTGCTTCCACAAGAGGGCAGTCTTACTCCACACTACACTCCAATATACAGTGATATTTAAATTCAATTAAAAGCATAAAAAGTGAAATATTGTGAAAGCATAAAGGTGCAGTTATATACATACAGGTGTAGTTAGATGTGTATGTGTGTAGCTAGATGCATACAGGTGTAGTTAGATGTGTACAGGTGGAGTTAGATGTGTATGTGTGTAGTTAGATGCATACAGCTGGAGTTAGATGTGTATGTGTGTAGTTAGATTTGTACGTGTGTAGTTAGATGTGTATGTGTGTAGTTAGATGTGTATGTGTGTAGATAGATATGTATGTGTGTAGATAGATGTGTATGTGTGTAGTTAGATGTGCGCACAGGTGTAGTTAAATGTGTATGTGTGTAGTTAGATGTGTACAGGTGTAGCTAGATGCATACAGGTGTAGTTAGTTGTGTATATGTGTAGTTAGATGTGTACAGGTGGAGTTAGATGTGTACAAGTGTAGTTAGTTGTGTACGTGTGTAGCTACATGCATACAGGTGGAGTTAGATGTGTACAGGTGTAGTTAGATGTGTACGTCTGTAGTTATGTATATGTGTGTATGTATGTGTGTGTGTGTAGTTATGTGTGTACAGGTGTAGTTAGCTGTACTCCTCATTCTTACACATCTTGCTGTCCCATCTGTGTGTCCAGCAGCATCCACGAGGATGAGGACCTGACCCCGGAGCAGAAGGCAGAGCGGGAGCGGGAGAGGAGGCTGGCCAATAACGCACGAGAGCGTCTGCGTGTGCGCGACATCAACGAGGCGTTTCAGGAGCTCGGCCGCATGTGTCAGCTGCACCTGCAGAGTGAGAAGCCGCAGACCAAACTGCTCATACTGCACCAGGCTGTCACCGTCATCCTCAGCCTCGAGCAGCAAGTCAGAGGTGCGTGTGTGTGTGCGTGTGTGTGCGTGTGCATGTGCATGTGCATGTGCATGTAAATTTGCATTTAGTCATTTATCCAAAGCGACTTACAAAAAGGGAAACATTCAAAAAATTGTGAAAGACCCCGACTGTACAACAACATGTTACATTTATATAGCGCTTTTCCCTACACTCAAAGTTCTTCAAGGAAAGGGGGGACCTCACTAACCACCACCAATGTGTAGCACCCACCTGGGTGATGCACGGCAGCCATTATGCGCCAGAACGCTCACCACACACCAACTTCAGGTGAAGAGTGAGGGAGCGAATGAGCCGATAACAGTGGGGGATGATTAGGGGGCCAAATTGAAGGAGCCAGGTTAGGAATTTAGCCAGTACACCGGGGAACCCCCTACTCTTTGCGATAAGTGCCATGGGATCTTTAATGACCACAGTGAGTCAGGAACTCGGTTTAACATCTCATCCAAAGGATGGCATATCCTTCAGTACAGTGTCCCCGTCACTGCACTGGGGCATTGGGATTGATCTTTTTTGGCCAGAGGGAAGACTGCCCCCTACTGGCCACCCACCAACAACATAATTTTCCAAGGAGGTCTCCCATCCAAGTACTAGCCAGGCCCACATCTGCTTCTGATTCAGTAACAGCAAAGACAGCGTATCTGTTAGTCTGGCTGTTAGCTGTACCCTGAGTGTATGTTGTATGTGACCCCTACTCTACCCTGAGTGTGTGTTGTGTGTGACCCCTACTCTACCCTGAGTGTGTGTTGTGTGTGACCCCTACTCTACCCTGAGCATGACCTTTGTCGTGACCCATACTCTACCTTGAGCATGACCTTTGTCATGACCCATACTCTACCCTGAGCATGACCTTTGTCGTGACCCATACTCTACCTTGAGCATGACCTTTGTCGTGACCCATACTCTACCTTGAGCATGACCTTTGTCATGACCCATACTCTACCCTGAGTGTGTGTTGTGTGTGACCCCTACTCTACCCTGAGTGTGTGTTGCATGTGAGCAGCTCTACCCTGAGTGTGTGTTGTGTGTGACCCCTACTCTACCTGAGTGTGTGTTGTGTGTGACCTCTACTCTACCCTGAGTGTGTGTTGTGTGTGACCCCTACCCCATGTGACCTTTGCTGTGACCTCCAGAGCGGAACCTGAACCCCAAGGCTGCGTGTCTGCGCCGGCGAGAGGAGAGTGTGACTCCGCCCACTCTGGACCCCCAGTCTGTCCACGCAGCGCTGCACGTCGGCCTGCCGGACACACTCACCGGCCCCCTCTGACCTGGCCAACGGTAACACACACACACACACACACACCACATACACACGCTACATACACTACACACAACACACACACACTACAAACACTACACACACACACACACACAACACACACACCACACACACACCACACACACACCACACACACACCACACACATACACACCACACACACACACACTACATACACACACGCACCACACACCAAACCCACACACACACACACACACACACACCCCACACACACACACACACACCCCACATACACAACACACACACACACACACACACATTCATACATACACACATACACGCACGCACGCACACACACACACTACACAACATGCTAGTGTACAACACTATACTGCACTACAGAATACACCACAGCCCAACATGGCATGACATTAGATAGATATCACAACACATCCACATGCCTGCCTCTGGATGAGCCCGAGTGAAGTGTATGCAATTATGTGTTTGTCCAGCAGAGGGCGTGATCCACCAGAAGGAGGCCGAGGGACTGACAACAGCTTGTGGACAACACCATGGCGATGGCGTGAACATTCCTGGGGACAGCCTGAAACACATACACGCAGAGAGTCACACACATCACACATACATACACACACACACACACACACACACACACAAACACACAGCCTGTGGACAACACCATGATGTGGACATTCCTGGGGACAGACACACAGTAGCACAGCAATTCCTATGACCAGACTGGAAAAGACTTACTGTAGTCTCCCCCTTAAGTGCACCTTGTGCAGTGAATCAGTATTTGCTTAGAACAATCAGCCACCGTTTAGCAGTGGATATGAATACTACATTCTCACATGACAATCTCACCTGAGAGACACCGTATTTCTCCCGTGTAGCATGTCCACGCTTGAGAAGTGTTTTTTCTAAAGCCAGTGTGTGTGTGTGTGTGTGTGTGTGTCAACTGGTGATTTGGGTGCCGAGAGGACGTCATAGGACCAGTCATAAAGAATATGGTGTGTCTCTGTGTGTGCATGTGTGTTCCATTCCATTTTCTCAATTTTTTTTATTTTATAACATTAGCATCAGTAGATATCTAGTCTGTCCATAAAGCCCACAGTTTGATATTTCTGGTATTCATGACAATATTGGTGTCTGAGACTGCATATGTTGTGAACTAACCCTTTAAACATGCCGTTCCTCTGGTTATCCTCTAACGTCTTACACACCACAGGGCTTCCCAAACTATATCTAGACTATTACCAAAACAAAACAGCTGATTGTCTTCTTTTGAATTCTTTTTTAACTTTACCTCTTCTTATTGTACTTGTTTGTCCAGAGTTCTATTGGAAGGTCACTCGCAGGAGTGCAGACATAAGAGAGATTTTATTATCTAAAACAAAGGTTTAAAACGCTTTCTTCTGTATGAGCTAGGCTACAAGCTGAGCATTATAGGATGCAGTATATTAAGTTAGGTTACATGTACTTTTGTAGACATATGACTTGCTCTTTTTATACACTATCACGCTTTCCGCAAAGGTGTCAGTTGAATACATGTCTATGTAGAATTTCGAAATAAAGATACTCAGTGAAAACATTGTGATTTCATTAATTTCCTGCCTGTAAAGATGGGAAGAGCAGCCGATCCCTGAGTGACCTATGATAAGACTGCACATGAGTAGCCACACACACACACACACACACCTGCACATGAGTAGCCACAAGGACTGCAACCTGAGTGACCTATGATAAGACCTGCACATGAGTAGCCACACACACACACACACAGCCCTGCACATCAGAAGTCACAAGGACTGCAACCATGGATTGATACGTTTGTTGGCGATTTATTTAATAACTGACAACTAATCAAGTTCGTTTGGTAATCGATTAAAAACTAATCAATAAATCGTTTGGTAATCGATTAAACAGTTTGAGTGAGTTTTTAATGGGGGGAAAAATTTCCTATTCCAGCTTCTTCAATTAGATTTTCTTCTCTGGTTTATTTACTGTTGACAGTATGACAGTGCAATATCACTGAATGTCTTTGGTGTGTGGACAAAACAAGGTGTGTGAGGGCGGGATCTGGGGCTTTGATAACACCGGTCGACATTGTTTCACCATTTTCTGACATGTTATAGACACAACACACTCAAATAACGAGTAATTAATAGAATATAAGAATAATGCTCCTAGGGGATTTCACCATCTTGTAAGGGCTTTGAACACAGTTTCCTGCTGCATCCACAAATACTGGTGAAAACTCTGCAGAGAGGAAACCATGATCCAGGAATGCTGCCATCTTATCTGGGCCTGAGCTCATGAAAGGTGGACCAAGGTGATGTGGAAAACTGTCCTGTGGTTAGACCAATCAAAATATGTCATTCTTTGTAAAGATCATGGACTCTGCATCCTCCAGGTTGAAGGGGAGAGGGACCATCCAACGTGTCATTAGTGGCCAGTTCAAAAGCCAGCATGCATGATGGGGGTACATAGTGCCAATGGCATGGGTGGCTTGCATATCTATTCTGGGGAGGCACAATAAATGATTATTACAGGTTTTGAGCTAATGTTGCCACCCAGACTACATATATTCAGGGAAGGCCTTGAATATTGCATGAAAACAATGCTGCAAACTGCTTTCTGCACATATTACAACAGTAGACTATGGCTCCAGAGAAGAGCCCAGGTGCTAAAATGGACCGTTTGCAATCCAGATCTCCTGGTGCATCATGGAAAGAAAAATATAATTAAAAATCCCCCAGCCTGTTGAGCAGCTGAAATCCTATCGGCCAAGAATGAGAACTTATTCTCAAAACTGCAACAACCGGTATACTCGGTTCCAAAATGTGTAGAGACTGTTGTTAAAAGAATAACTGATGCAAAAGTGGTAAACATGCATCTGTCCCAACTTTTTTTAGATGTGTTGCTGACATCAAATTCAAAATATTTATTTAAAACAACAACAACAAAACAATAAAATACCTCTGTTTCAACAACTAAACATGTTGTCACTATTCTCAATTCGATACATGGTTAACGTGTTTTGCAAATCATAGCATTCTATTTTTATTTACATTTAACATAGCGTCCCAAATTTTCTGGAAATGGAGTTGCACGTCTTAGTAGATGAGATGAGTTTGCTGTATCATGCGATGGTCGGTCTTCAGTTGTGAACATGGGCTCTTTCTTGAGAAGGGCGTGTTGCTCCTCTGGGATTGCGCAGCATTTTTGGTGATGGTTCAGAGAGCTGTCATCCCTGCCCACTGGGTGTCCGCGGGAGCAGAAGGAGTCTTTCATTTCAGACTTTGAATTACTTCTTCAGCGATTCTCCAATCTGTGCGCTGCCAACATGAACAGCTGAAACTTGGCATCGCAATTATTATTTCCTTCTAAAACAACAAAACCGTTAAATTATCAAACGACCTTCCAAAGCGCTGGCGAGGACATTGGTAAGTAGGGTACACGCCGCTCTTCTCCATAGCTGTCATACTTTATACATCGAGTTTGTATATGTGTGTATGAGAGAGAGAGAGAGAGAGAGAGAGGCTGACCAACCTACTGCGGTAGTTGGTTTCTAACCTCAAAGAAAGTTGTTTTACGCACAGTCTGAGAGGAACATTTTTTCTCACTTTGCAAAATGTCTACGCTATGTTTTAAAATGTGGTTAATATGATGGTAAAGAAACTTCACTCTGTTGTTTTTTATTTTTTCACTACAACGTAAGATAATCTAAACAGTTAGTTGTAGGTGGTTAACGTTTCTCAAATAATCGCAGGAGCTGAAAAGTTACAATGATAGAGCCTGAGATGAGATGTCATCCAAGTCACCCCTGCACGGTGGTGGACTGGCGAGTAGAAGTCGTCATTCTGAGTGTAAGACAATAGTCCAGTGTTGACACACAACATCGCCTGTCTGTTCTCACGGGAGAACTAAGTACGGACACTCGTAAGCGTCCCTCTGGATGACTCGCTGCTATTGTTTTTCAACGCGAGTGGACGATTGTCCTCACATTTGGCCTACATTTACTAACACAGTAGACCAGGGTGAAGGGTGATAGTAGGCTAGTAGTAAAGAAACAATAACATTATACTTCATTAGTTTGGAGACCTTTTCATCTTGTCTATGAGACTACTCTTGGAGAAAGAGGAAGTCCAGAAGTGTTTTGTGTGAGTGGTTGGGGTTAGTATTTTGTGTAAGGAGGGTGGATTCTCTATAAGCAAACTGTGCATGCCTGAGGGGGGACTGATTAAAATCAGCTGTGTCAGGTCAGGTCAGGGGTGGAGCTCACACATGTTAATACTTCAGCGATGTGGAGCTCAGTGTGAGCCAAACCCACTGACTCTGCCTTCTCCTGCAGGAGAGAGGAGCGTAGAGATTACCCAGCATCCTCTGCTGTTAGGAGTGTAGGAGTTACCCAGCTCCCTCTGCTGTCAGTTACCCATCATCGTCTGCTGTGACGCAGCATGGAGCGATCAGCAGGCTGTGCATCAGTGAGCCCCAGGGCCCTCGTCCTGCCTCCGGGGCAGTTGGAGGGGGCAGGAGGGCCAGAGGGGGCATTTGGGGTGCAGGTCCACGTCCAGGGGGCTGACGGTCACTCCTTCGTCGTCCTGAACAAGCAGAAGCGGAACGTGCCGCGCTACAGTGGCCCAGAGGTGACATTTGTGGAGCACTACAGTGTGTACAGTGCCACAGGAGGGGTCTGCCCCGCAGAGATGCCCCCCCGCTCCCCCAGGCAGGCCACAGACCAGAGGGCGGGTCCCCCGCAAGCACCCCCCTCCTCCTCCTCCTCCCCACTGCTCAACTATCAGCGACACCCAGAGCTGCTCCGGCCGTACCACCCCCAAAACAACAGCCTGGAGCTGGGCAGCAGCCGCGGTCCACACCCGCCCCCCCCCTCCCCGGCCTCCCCCTCCGCCGCCTCCTCCTCGCCGCTCTACTCGCTGGTGGTGCACAAGGCACGCATCCCCCTGCCGCTGACCGCTCGTGAGCGGGACAGGGAGCGGCCGCAGGTCAAAGGTCATCCGTCCTCTCAGCGGAGCAGAGTCCCCCCCACCAAGCCCCCCCGCGGCGCCTCAGAACCGGGCAATGAGAGGGGCGGGTTTGACGAGAGGGAGGCGGGATATCGGAGACGGATGACCGGAGAGGAGAGGAGGCGTTCCCGCAGCGCAGACAGCTCCGCCTCCTCTGACCCTGTCGCCATGGCGACAGCCAGGGGGGTCAGGGGTGAGGTGGGGGGAGGGGCGAGTGCCCCGACATCACCCAGACCTCCGGTCACGAGCCCAGTCCAGCGAGGAGAGGGGGCAGCATCCCAGAGGGCAGATGCCCCGGGGCAGAAGAGTCCCAGATCTGCCCCGGTCCTGCTGAAGGTGGAGAGGACAGAGTCCAGAGTCCAGCAGGCCGCAGGACAGACCACCTGTGAGAGAGACAACCAGGTACACACACACACACACACACACATACACACT
>NC_063199.1:20826128-20858628 GCF_017589495.1 Alosa alosa
TTGCTGGGTAGTCTGAGGGGTAACTTGGCTGAGCTGCAGGTCGGTCCCTTTCTGTCTGTGTATGTGTGTGTGTGCGTGTGTGTGTGTGTGTGTGTGTGTGTGTGTGTATTACGAGACAAAGGCTGGCTAATGCACTGTCACACTGGCCTCCTTTCAGATAGGAGCAGAACAGACTACTGATAATCAGTCCAGGAGTTAATGGCCAGAAAATCAACTGTTTGTGTGTGTGTGTGTGTGTTAATGGCCAATAAATTAGTCTAACTATGTGTGTGTGTGTGTGTGTGTGTGTGTGTGTGTGTTTGTGTATGGATGGACATTAATGGGCAGTAATTGAAGCACTAATTCAGTTCTCTCTGTCTGGATGTGCTCCAGGTCAAAACACCAAAAGAGGCCCACAGACCCCGCCGGTCCACAATATAGGCCACCTAAACAGAACAGTTCAGGAACCATGTGTCCATCAGGCTGCGGAACCTAAACAGGATAGTTCCAGGAACCACAAGTCCATCTGGCTGGCAGAGTCAGTCCACTCAGAGAAGAAACTTTCATCAGATCTCTACACTCATGGCCTCGAGAACTTTTCAAATCTCAAATTCAACTTTTTTGTCTCTTGCGGTGCATTTGGACAAACATGAAGATTAAAATGATGACTTTTGCACTTATAACTCAGTGTGTGTATTGTGTGTGTATTGTGTGTGTGTGTGTGTGTGTGTGTGTGTGTGTGTGTGTCGCATGTGTGTGTGTGTGCATGTGTCTACATGTGTGTGTGTGTTTGTGTGTATGTCTGTGTGTGTGTGTGTGTGTGTGTGTGTGTGTGTGTGTGTGTGTGTGTGTGTGTGTGTGTGTGTGTTTGTGTGTGTGTGTCTGTGTGTGTATTTCAGATGGAGCAGAATGGGGCTGAACTGCAGGAGAGGCAGCAAGACAGGACCTGGAGGTGTGACAAGATCTACAAGCTGGAGAGACAGGTGAGTGCAGGAGGAACCAAACAATAGGAACTCCCAGGTGAACTCATATAGAGCCTGTTGTATACTGTAGATGTGAACTCATATAGAGCCTGTTGTATAGATGTGAACTCATATAGAGCCTGTTGTATAGATGTGAACTCATATAAGAGCCTTATGTATAGACAAAGCTCATATAGGCCCTAATTTAGAACCCTGGTGTAGAAGTGTCAGTGTCATGGCGTCTCTTTTAAGCTGCAGAACCCGGAGGACTTGAAAGAGCCCGTGTGAGCCACCTGGGAGGGAGGTCACAGAGGTCAGGAAGGACCGGGCTGGTGTACGAACTCGAGGGGCATCCAGGAGCTGGAGACTTCCGACTGGAGGGAGAGGAAGGTGACACACACACACACACACACACACACACACACACACACACACACACACACACACACACACACACACACACACACACACACACACACACACAAAACTGTGCATACTATGCTGACAGTTATGCACTTTATATACATTCCACACTTATGCTGTATACACAGTACATCACAGTCATACATCTATATATATATATATATATATATGTATATGGGTCATTCTATATTTCAGAGTGCATTTCAAGTGTTGTAAAAACCAGCTCAACTCTGTCAACTGTTTTATCCATGTAATCCAATGACAGCATTGAAGATAATAACAGAGTTGACATTTCCATCATTTTTGGCTTAACTCCACATGCTAACCTCAAATTAGCTACCACATGGCATTTATGAAACCAAATTTCATGGTTTTAATCATATTTGCTGTTTTTCATGGAGAGATTCACTTCAATAACAAGAGTTTGAATAATTAATCTACTGTTGGTGTATCATCAACATTTTGTGCAAATGTAATGGAGAAAAAGTGTTACGTTGTAAATAGTCTGCCAGAAGAAGTGGCGTCTCTCATGTCATGCTTCATGTTAAAATCTTTGTGGATTTCATTAGGTTTAATAACAGAGATAGCAGACTTAGAAAAGAACATTGGGGGCAGGATACAAATAATATTTTTTAAATACTGAAATGTCACATAATACTTAAAATAGGCATTCTATACAACTAGTTTTATAACAGTTAATGGATTAATCCCTTAAAATTGGTTTGTTTATTTAGTAACATGATGTTTATTCAAGTTGAAATATGAATAAGTGAATTAGGAGACAGTCAACTGTTTGTGTGTGTGTGTGTGTGTGTGTGTGTGTGTGTGTGTGTGTGTGTGTGTGTGTGTGTGTTAATGGCCAATAAATTAGTCTAACCATGTGTGTGTGTGTGTGTGTGTGTGTGTGTGTGTTTGTGTATGGATGGACATTAATGGGCAGTAATTGAAGCACTAATTCAGTTCTCTCTGTCTGGATGTGCTCCAGGTCAAAACACCAAAAGAGGCCCACAGACCCCGCCGGTCCACAATATAGGCCACCTAAACAGAACAGTTCAGGAACCATGTGTCCATCAGGCTGCGGAACCTAAACAGGATAGTTCAGGAACCACAAGTCCATCTGGCTGGCAGAGTCAGTCCACTCAGAGAAGAAACTTTCATCAGATCTCTACACTCATGGCCTCGGAAACTTTTCAAATCTCAAATTCAACTTTTTTGTCTCTTGCAGTGCATTTGGACAAACATGAAGATTAAAATGATGACTTTTGCACTTATAACTCAGTGTGTGTGTGTGTGTGTGTGTGTGTGTGTGTGTGTGTGTGTGTGTGTGTGTGTATGTGTGTGTGTGCATGTGTCTGCATGTGTGTGTGTGTTTGTGTGTATGTGTGTGTGTGTGTGTGTGTGTGTGTGTGTGTGTGTGTGTGTGTGTGTGTGTGTGTGTGTGTGTGTGTTTGTGTGTGTGTGTCTGTGTGTGTATTTCAGATGGAGCAGGCTAGGGCTGAACTACTGCAGGAGAAGGCAGCAAGACAGGACCTGGAGTGTGACAAGATCTCGCTGGAGAGACAGGTGAGTGCAGGAGAACCAAAGCAATAGGAACTCCCAGGTGAACTCATATAGAGCCTGTTGTATACTGTAGATGTGAACTCATATAGAGCCTGTTGTATAGATGTGAACTCATATAGAGCCTGTTGTATAGATGTGAACTCATATAGAGCCTTATGTATAGACAAGAGCTCATATAGAGCCCTAATTTAGAGCCCTGGTGTAGAAGTGTCCGGCGTCACGCAGCGTCTCTTTTCGCTGCAGAACCGGGACTTGAAGAGCCGTGTGAGCCACCTGGAGGGGTCACAGAGGTCGGGGCAGGACGGGCTGGTGGCACGACTCGAGGGACGCATCCAGGAGCTGGAGACCCGACTGGAGGGAGAGGAGAGGTGACACACACACACACACACACACACACACACACACACACACACACACACACACACACACACACACACACACACACACACACACAAAACTGTGCATACTATGCTGACAGTTATGCACTTTATATACATTCACACTTATGCTGTATACACAGTACATCACAGTCATACATCTATATATATATATATATATATATGTATATGGGTCATTCTATAATTCAGAGTGCATTTCAAGTGTTGTAAAACAGCTCAACTCTGTCAACTGTTTTATCCATGTAATCCAATGACAGCATTGAAGATAACAGAGTTGACATTTCCCATCATTTTGTGGCTTAACTCCACATGCTAACCTCAAATTAGCTACCACATGGCATTTATGAAACCAGAATTTCATGGATTTTAATCATATTGCTGTTTTTTCATGAGCGAGAGATTCACTTCAATAACAGAGTTGACGAATAATTAATCTACTGTTGGTGTATCATCAACATTTTGTGCAAATTAATGAGAGAAAAAGTGTTACGTTGTAAATAGTCTGCCAGAAGAAGTGACGTCTCTCATGCGTCATGCTTCATGTTAGAAATCTTTGTGGATTTCATTCGGTTTAATAACAGAGATAGCAGACTTGAAAAGAACATTGAGACGGATACAAATAATATTTTTTTAAATACTGAAATGTCACATAATACTTAAAATAGGCATTCTATGCAACTGATTTTATAACAGTTAATGGATTAATCCCCTTAAAATTAGTTTGTTTGTTAGTAACATGATGTTTATTCAAGTTGAATATATGAATAAGTAGTCGGAGACAGTCAACTGTTTGTGTGTGTGTGTGTGTGTGTGTGTGTGTGTGTGTGTGTGTGTGTGTGTGTGTGTGTGTGTTAATGGTCAATAATATGGGGGATGGAAGTCATTTAGTTAATATTTTATGGATAAATTGGGTCCAAAACACATATCAAGCATTGTTATTGGTGAAAGATTGTCATTATTTGCATTATTGTTCAAAACTGACTCAAATATTTATTTTTTTGAAAATAACAAAATGTTTATCTCGGAGATGCGAAATGTACCCAGAATTATAGAATGTCCTATATTTTATATATATATATATATATATAATTATATATGTGTGGATGTGCATGCGGATGTGTGTGTGTGTGTGTGTGTGTGTGTGTGTGTGTGTGTGTGTGTGTTTTGTGTGTGTGTGTGTGTGTGTATGTCTCAGGGAGAGTGGTGTCCTGCAACAGGCCAATCGTAAACTGGAGAGGAAGCTCAAGGAGATCATGATGCAGGTGGGGGAGGAGCAGCTCTCCCTCAAGGACCAGCGAGACCAGGTGAGACCATGTAGTCCCTCAGAGACCAGTTGAGACCATGTAGACCCTCAGAGACCATGTAGTCCCTCAGAGACCAGTTGAGACCATGTAGACCCTCAGAGACCAGTTGAGACCATGTAGACTCTCAGAGACCAAATATGACCATGAAGACCCTCATAGACCAGAGGTGCGTTTAAATTTGGCAAACAGTGGCGAATGTTCATGGCAAACGTGTTAAATTGAACAGTTAAATTATTTCGCCAATGTATGTTTGCAAAATAGAGATCAGGTGAGACCAACAGAGATCAGGTGAGACCAATAGAGACTCAGAGAGACCGGATGAGACCACTGATCTCCCTGAAGGACATTCATGAAAATCGGGTTAAATAAAGTGTGGGTGTGGGTGTGTGTGTGTGTGTGTGTGTGTGTGTGTGTGTGTGTGTGTGTGCGTGTATTTGCGCCCTGTAGCTGACCCTGCGTCTGAAGACCCTGAAGAGGCAGCTGGACGAGGCGGAGGAGGAGATCGAGAGGCTGGAGGCATCCAAGAGAAAGATCCAGAGGGAGCTGGATGAACAGCTGGAAGCCAACCAGCAGCTACACACACACCTGACCGAGCTCAGGGCCGACATCAGGTAACATACACACACACACACACACACACACACACACACACACACACACACAGTAGCCTCACAGGTTATCTCAGAGCTAACATGAGGTAAGAGAGTGTCAACATTCAGCCATAGTATCGAGCCATACGTCAGCCCTCTCTTTCTCTCTCTCTCTCTCTCTCTCTCACACACACACACACACAAATGATGTCATCACCACTGGCTTGTAACAGTCCCTCTCTTTGTGCATTTTGTTTCTCCTCCCCAACACACAAACAAACAAACAAACAAACAAACACACACATACACACACACACACACACACACACTGCGCTCTCCAGGAGGACACGGAGGCCCATCATGAAGACTCTTGACGATGAAGAGGAGGAGGAGGATGGTGTATCTGACTGAAAGCAAAATTCTTATTCCATGTGTGACCCAGCTGTTGTGTTCTCCTGCACACACACACACACACACACACACACACACACACACACACACACACACACACACACACAAACTCACACACAAACACACATGCATACACACTGCTCCCACTAATCACATCAGTGTGCCCACCCTGAGGTCGAACAGCAGTGACACCTGATGGCCAAACCGTGGAAGTGCATCATCAGACAGGGGGAGACTCCAGCATCCTGACTGGGGAGGGCTACACTAAGGGGACTTCAGAATCACTTATTCTTTCCACTCAGTCTTTACATGACCTGTGGTGTTGTGGTGTACTAAAATTAATGTGCTAAATTAACTCAACATGTCTTATTCCAAAAGCAAAATAAACAAGAAACAGGGGTCATTTGTTTGTGTGCTTCATGAGTCAGGTGCTGTGCTGCCCGTGTCAACCTGGAGGACCCTGTATGTCCTTGTGGAGATGTTAAGCTCTAATCTGAGTAGCTGAGTTACGGGACATACCACAGGCTGTAGATGTGTCTGTGTGTGTGTGTGTGTGTGTGTGTGTGTGTGTGTGTGGGGGTATGTTTGAGTGTCTGTGTGTGTCTCTGTGTGTGTGTGTGTGTTTGTTTGTGTGTGTGTGTGTGTGTGTGTGTGTGTGTGTGTGTGTGTGTGTTTGTGTGTGTTTGTTTGTGTGTGTATGTGAATGTGTCTATGTGTGTGTGTGTGTATTTGAGGGGTGAGTTGCGGGGGAGCCGTATCTGCCCTAGGCTTCTCTCTCTCTGAGGGCACGGGGACCAGGCCAGCCATCCATACACATCGGGAAATGAGTTGGAGTTGAGGATCAATGGGCGTGAGTGTGTGTGTGGGGGGGGGGGAGGCAGCATGTGTGTGTTGGGGTGGAGGCATCAGCATGTGTGTGTGTGTGTGTGTGGGAGGGGTAAACAGCATGTGTGTGTGAGGGACAGCTGAGTTGGGCTTTTATGCTGTTTGAGTTGGAGCATCATCCACAGTGAGAGAGGAGAAAGGTCCGTGTGTAGTAGCATCGTCCACAGTGAAAGAGGAGCGAGGTGTGTGTGTGTGTAGCATCAGAGGGACAGGAGCCTGTGCCGTACCCCAGAGGACCATGACCCGCAAGTGTGCCCTCAAGCATGGCATCTTCAAGGAGTTCCTGGCCGAGCTGCTGGGCACGTTCGTGCTGGTGGTAAGAACAAGCCTAACGCGCTCCTGCCCTCCCTCTGTCCGTCTGTCCGTCTGTCTGAGTCAACTTGCCGTATGTCCTGAGAGAAACGTCTTCAGGCTTTATGAGTTGTGTTGTGTTACAAAGTTTACTACAAGCACTTTCAGACGCTTAGAATGATGAAAATTGTTTTATGATTGTTTGTTATTTGTGATTGTTTTATTGATTGTTTTATGTCTGGGTTGCCATTGTGTTTCTATTTCTGTAGATGAAGTTTGAGTACTGCATCGGGTTTTCCAATGTAGTCCATCAAATCTGAGGCAAAAGCTTAGTCCAGAGTTGGTTTTTAGATCATACTGATATTCTGCTACTGTATGTTGTTGTTCATGTTTGGATGACCATGAGGCTGGGATGGACTCAGATTGTAGCAATGATACACTCCTCTCCTCACCCTCTCCTCTCCTCCTCTGTGCAGTTGTTTGGCTGTGGTTCCGTGGCCCAGACGGTTCTAAGCAGGAACACGCTAGGGGAGAGCCTCACCATCCACATCGGCTTCACCACTGGCCTCATCATGGGGGTGTACGTGTCTGGAGGAGTATCAGGTACTAAACACACACCACACATGCCGACACACACCGCCACACACACTACACACACACCCTTACAAAAAATAGCTGCACTACTTCAAGTGTCAAAACTTAAGTTATTGAATGAATTAATGAATGAATGTACAGTAAATGAATGAACAAAACACAACTTGCCCACTCACACTAAGTGGATAATAAATAGCCTATCTAATGTAGATAACGTGCTGGGTGACAGTGCAATCTGCATCATAAAAAAAGTTTAGCTGAATTTAAGACTGTTATTGGTTTGGGAAAGAAGTTATTCCTAAATCTATTAGTATTTTTGTTAGGTTGGAGAAACATGGTCTTTGACAAACATACTATCAGTGTCATTGGAAAGAGAAAATAATGTACTGTAGGTTAGTGTGTGCACTGCAGCTGGTGTAGGCTACAATATGATAGTGTAGTGTGTAGGCTAGAGCATGATAGCGTAGGCTATAGATAGAGGGGGTGATCCCTATGTTCCCCGGTCGGGGTTATGGTTAGGGTTTTACAAAAGGGTCCTATGTTCCCCGGTCCCATACAAAGCGGGGAACATAGGACCCGGGGAACATAGGTAGAGTATGATAGCGTAGGCTAGTATAGAATATGATAGCGTAGGCTAGTGTAGAGTATGATAGCGTAGGCTAGTGTAAAGTATGATAGCGTAGGTTAGAATAGAATATGATAGCGTAGGCTAGTGTAGAGTATGATAGCATAGGCTAGTGTAAAGTATGATAGCGTAGGCTAGCGTAGAGTATAGGCTAGTGTAGGCTAGAATATGATAGTGTAGGCTAATGTAGGCTAGAATATGATAGCGTAGGCTAATGTGTACTCTGCAGCTGGTTGTTGATGTGATGTCCTGGCTTACATGGCATGCCCGCTCACATGTGAGTGCCAGTGGAAAGAAACTATTGATGGAGAGATCCCTGGACCAGATCAATCAGTGAAAAAGATCAGGGGCGTTTTCAGTATCAATCGAATTGAAAGTTAAATCTCATGAGAATTCAGCCTCTTTAGCTGAATAGAAGATTGATCAGATTTGCAGAACAGGGTTGCACTGATGTCATTTCACACTGAATGAAACGTGACAATTGTCATTGTAAAAAATCCACCCATTTTCTAACATAAATATATATTCTATATTTTTGTCCTGTCGTCATCGGTAACTAAAATAAACTTCTTCATTTTACACACGGTAAATTGTGATTGGGCTCAAGCAGACCCACGTGTTTGTTTCAGATTCCAGACTCGTGTGTGTGTGTGTGTGTTTGTGTATGTGTGTGTGTGTTTATGGTTTATGTGTTTATATGAGTGCGTATACTTTGTATGCATGCATGTGTGTGTGTGTGTGTGTGTGCATCTTTATGGGTGTCTGTGTGTGTTTATGGGTGTTTGTGTGTGTTTATGAGTGCATGTACTATGCATGTATGTGTTTGTATATGTGTTTGTGTGTGTGTGTGTGTGTGTATGTGTGTGTAATTGATTAGTCAGAGCTCATCTGTAGTAGTCTGGCAGAGGTCAGATATTGCCCTGGGCACTGAACACAGTCCTGTGAGCTACATTGATTGACTCTCTCTCTCTCTCACACACACACACACACACACACACACACACACACACTGTTATAAGAATGTGATATTGCAGGGACAGAGGTCTAATAATAATAATAATAATAATAATAATGATAATAAGCTTTATTTGTATAGCACCTTTCATACACAGAATGCAGCTCAAAGTACATTTGAAGCATGTAACACAATAATAGTCAGTCAGTCATTATCAATCACTTTTCTTCATTGTTGGGGCCGTTTATGATCCACTCAGCAACATATCAAAAATATAGAAAATGACATGTCATAAGACTGGCAGCCTTAACCCTCTTACCCCCCACAAGCACGCCATATGGCAACTGTGGCAAGGAAAAACTCCCATATTCCAGGAAGAAACCTTGAGCAGAACCTGACTTAATAGGGGGAGCCCATCTGCTTCTGGCTGGCTGCGCCTTCCAATAGCAGCAGGTGTAGAATAATCTGAAAAAGTAGTCTACAGGATAAGATGAGTTAACTAAAAGCTTTCCTGTACAGGTATGTTTTCAGATCTTTTTAAAACATATTTACTGAACTCGTCTGCTTGATGTACAGAGGCAGGGTGTTCCATAGTTTGGGGGCATAATGGATAAAAGCAGCTTCTCCACTTTGTTTGTGGAGCACTTTGGGTACGATTAAAAGATTAGAATTGGATGATCTAAGTTTCCTTTGTGGTTGATAAGATATTAAAAGCTCAGAGATATATGAAGGTGCTATGCCATTCAGAGCTTTGTAAGTAATTAACATAACCTTAAAATCAATTCTATAGGAAATAGGGGAGCCAGTGCAGTTCAGCCAACACAGGGGTGGTGTGTTCTCTCTTCTTAGTCTTAGTTAAAAGTCTAGCCGCAGAGTTCTGTATGAGTGCCAATTTCTTTAGATGTTTTTGGGAAGACCAGTGAAAAGTGCATTGCAGTAGTCTAACCTGCTAGTGATAAAAGCGTGAATTAGTTTTTCTGCATCTTGTTGAGTTAAAGGGCGCACTTTGGCAATGTTTCTCAAGTGGAAATAGGCTGTCTGAGTAACTTTACTGATATGGGGCTTAAAACTTAACTCTGCATCTAAGATGACACTGAGGCTTGTTACTTTTGGTTTGACCTGGTGCCAAAGTTCCCCAGATTACTAAGAACAATATCTCGCTTTAGTTTTGGTCCAACCAAAAGTACCTCTGTTTTGTCATCATTTAGTTTCAAAAATGTTTGCTCATTCACTGATTAATGGAGGTTAGGCATGCAGTGAGGGAGAAAAGGCCATCTGGGTTAGTTGGCTCCACAGAAATATACAATTGGGTATCATCTGCGTAGCTGTGGAAGTTTACATAATGCTGACTTATGACGTTTCCCAATGGAAGCATATATAGGGGAAAATAGCAGGGGACCAAGGCAGCTCCCCTGGGCCCACACCAAAAGGCAAGTCATGTTTTTTCAGATACATGATCTCCTAGACTGATATAAAAATCTCTGCCAGTAATGTAGGTTTGAAACCAGGAGGAGGTCTGGAGTTTTATCCTTAAAGGTAGTGTTTACCACACAACCACATTGCTCAAGAAGTATTGGATGTCATCGGCTTTAGGTCCTATTTGGTTTGAGAAAATGACCTCATAAGATCTGACTGTACAGAGGACTTTCAGACTTTTGTAGTTTGTAGAATGCTGGTTATGATGAACAGCTGTTTCTTTTCTCATCCACATCCTCCTCACCTCTCTTTCTCTCATCTCCCCCTCATCTCTGTACTCCTTTCCTCTCCTCCTTTTCTCCTCTCTCTTCCTCACCTCTCTCTCCTTTCCTCTCCTCCTCTCTACTCCTCACCTCTCTCTCCTCCCCTTCCTCTCCTCCTCACCTCTCTCTCCTCTCCTCCTCTCTACTCCTCTCCTTTCTCCTTCTCCTCTCTCCTCCTCATCTCTCTACTCCTCTCCTCTCCTCCTTTTCTCCTCTCCACTCCTCTCCTCCTCCTTTTCTTCTCTCCTCCTCCTCTCATCTCTACTCCTCTCCTCTCCCCCTCTCCTGGTCTCTGGTAGGAGGCCATTTAAACCCAGCGGTGTCCTTGGCGATGGTTCTACTGGGGAAGCTGAAGTTCTATAAGTTCCCCATCTACGTTCTGGCCCAGTTCATCGGAGCCTTCGCTGGCGCCGCCGCTGTCTTTGGTCTCTACTACGGTGGGTGGAAGTGACATCATTCTGATGTGCACACTCACACACACATACACACACACACAGTCTTTGGCCTCTACTACAGTGGGTGGAAGTGACATCACTCTGATGTGCCACTGACATGGCAGCATTGTAACAGAATGTCCACTTAGGTTTGCCGACCTGTCCCCACACTACTCTCATATCTACCCCAGCGTTCTGTGTCTACACACACACACACACACACACACACACATACACAACCCCTAAGCTGTCCCCACTCCATCACTTTGTCCTGTGTGTGTGTGCTTGCATGTGTCCACTGCCACTGTGGTCAGAAGCAAAGAGGTTCACCCCAGACGGAGAGTATTGAGTTTTTCCGTCACACTGAGCTAATAGCACCTGCAGGGCACTGCTAAGAGGGAGTCGCTACAGACACACACACAGCAGCTCAACAACACTCACTCAACCCAAATAAACACACACACACACACACACTCGACCCACACACACACACACACTCGACCCACATACACACACACACACACACACACACACACGCTCACACACACAGCAGTTCAACAACACACACTCAACCCACACACACACACACATCAGCTAAACAACAAACACTCAACCCACATTCACACATGCACATCAGCTAAACAACAAACACTCAACTCACATTCACACATGCACACACACACATCAGTTCAAATACACACACTAAACCCACACACACACATAGTAGTAGGCTGGAGAGTTGGAGGGTTAAGTGGCGTTCATGAGTGTGAATGACAAACACAGACAGGGCTGTTCAGAGGACCTTTCAGTGGAAGACTCTCTCTCTGCCGTATGTGGTCCAGAGATGCACACACACACACACACACACACACACACACACACACACACACACACACAGACACACACACACAGACACACACACACAGACACACACACACACACACACACACACACACTTCACCCCACACACACACACACACATCAGCTCAACTATACACACTAAACCCACATACACGCACTCCACCCCCACACACACACATCAGCTCAAGTACACACACTAAACTCCCGTCCGTCTGTGATCACTAGACGCCTTCATGGACTTCACGAGTGGGATCCTGTCGGTGACGGGCATCAACGCCACGGCTCACATCTTCGCCTCCTATCCAGGAAGACACCTGTCCATCCTCAACGGCATCATCGATCAGGTGACAGGAAATTACATCATACCACAAATCATAACTTCCTCCATCACCTCCTCTGTTTGCTTTCCTGTTTCCTCCTTGATGTGCCAACATGTAGAGTTATATAAGACCGACCCAAACAACCTGAATTGATGTGGGAGGATTTTGGCCCAAAAGCTAAAAGGGGTCACTAGACCAGGGCATCTAAATGGGTCCGTTTGAGAGGTTCAGTCGCTCCCAGATGGGCTGGTCTTGGTTAAGTGGGACTAATGCACATTGATCGTGCCAGTTCCCTGCGCTGTACTGCATGGGGCCATTAGGAGAAGAGATTCAGCCTCAATAGCACATAGCTCAGTCCTCCTGAGGACCATCAGCCTCAAAAGGACACAGCTCAGTCCTGAGGCCATCAGCCTCAAAAGGACACAGCTCAGTCCTCCTAAGGACCATCAGCCTCAAAAGGATACAGCTCAGTCCTGAGGCCATCAGCCCCATTAGTGTGCTACTTGTGGTTGGCCAGAATAATCTTTATATTTTATAGTTATGTGGGATTAAACACATTTACAATGGACAGTGGACCAAGTGGTGTCTATGCGTTAGTGTTATAGTCTGTTATATAATTTTAAATACTTGTCCCATCAGTGGGGGGGTGCTAAGAGAGAGACAACTAATGACAGCACATACAGTATACCAATTAGTGAGTGTTTGCGTTGTGTGTGTGTGTGTGTGGAGGTGTGCATTACTATTGAGTGCTCTTTGAGTCTGTGTTTCATTGTTTGTTTTGGTGGTTGAGATCGATAAGCTTTTGTGGAGCTGAGTGTCTGTGTTTGTGTTTATGTGTTCGTGTTTATGTGTGTGTGCAGGGGTGTCGGACTGGGGGTAAAGCCAGTACAGATTACTAGGGCCCCAAGGGCAGGGAGGGCCCTTGAAAAGTCTGGAATATATTTTATTATATTTAGGACTGCCTATGCATAGGGCCCAAGATGTTGTGCTACGCCCCTGTGTGTGTGTGTGTGTGTGTGTGTCAAGTTGTTTGGGACAGGCCTGTTGTTGGTGTTGTTCTCTATGTGAGTGTGTGTGTATTTTCTGTGTGTGTGTATGTGTGTTTGTGCGTGCGTGCGTGCGCGTGTGTGTGTATGTGTGTGAAGGTGTTTGGGACAGGCCTGTTGGTGTTGTTCTCTATGTGAGTGTGTGTGTGTATTTTCTGTGTGTGTGTGTGTGTGCGCGCGCGTGTGTGTATGTGTGTGTGTATGTATGTGTGTATGTATGTGTGTGTGTGTGTGTGTATTTTCTGTGTGTGTGTGTGTGTGCGCGTGTGTGTGTGTGTATGTGTGTGTGTGTGTATATGTATGTATGTATGTGTGTGTGTGTGTGTGTGTGTGTGTGTGTGTGTGTGTGTGTGTGTGTGTGTGTGTGTGTGTGTGTGTGTGTGTGTAGGTGGTTGGGACAGGCCTGTTCTCTATGTGAGTATGTATTTTCTCTCTCTTTGTGTGTGTAGGTGGTGGGGACAGGCATGCTGGTTGTTCTCTATCTGAATGTGTGTTCTCTCTGTGTGTATGTGTGTGTGTTTTCTGTGTGTGTGTGTGTATGTGTGTTTTTGTGTGTGTGTGTGTGTGTGTGTGTGTGTGTGTGTGTGTGTGTGTGTGTGTGTGTGTGTGTGTGCGTGTGTGCTTTCTCTGTGTGTTTGTGTTTGTGCATGTGTTTTTTCTATGTGTGTGTGCCTGTATGTTTTCTGTGTGTGTGTGTGTGTGTGTGTGTGTTTTCTGTGTGTGTGTGTTTTTTGTCTCTGTGTGTGTGTGTAGGTGGTGGGGACGGGTATGCTGGTGTTGTGCATCTTGGCGATCACAGATGGGAAGAACATCGGGGCACCCCATGGTGTGGAGCCGCTGGCCGTGGGCTTGGCCCTGCTGGCCATCAGTGTGTCCATGGGCATGAACTGTGGCTACCCCATCAACCCCGCCCGCGACCTGGGACCACGCCTCTTCACCTTTGTGGCCGGATGGGGCTTGGAGGTGTTCAGGTAACACACCATAGGGCAGGGGTGGGCAAACTTTTTGGCTCAAGGGCCACATGGGTTTTGAAAATTGGCCGACCCGCACCCCCCATTTTTATAGCCTATCATTTAGTATCAAAAGTATTTGTTTTAAAATATTAATTGCTTAAAGAATGCTGCTAATTTGATGCTGTTTAACACATGGATAAATTGTGCACTGTTGCTTTAAGAATAATTCACGTTTATTTCTCAATGATCTTCTGCCCGCTCCGCTATAGCTAGTGCTGTACAGTACCTATGGCTGTGCCCTCTCACAGTTTATAAATGGTTAGTAGTGGGAACTACTGTTGCCTTTATGATTTCCTTCTAAAATGTTCTTATAAGAAGAAGATATCAATTATCAACAATGGCAAGCCAGCTGGAACCTGCCTCTCTCTCTCACTCTCGTGAGTGCAGACGCGTTCCCAATTACATGGGGTAATAACGTTCAAGTTAGATCTGCTGCAAAGGAGATAACTACGAGTAGGCCTATCATCTCTATTTACACAGTAACATGATGTTTTGACATTGACATTGTAAACGTTCTCTAAGGACAGTTAAAAGCAGTTTGCAGTAAAGCTAACCAACGCCGTCTCTATCACAGGAAAAAAATAGCGAGCAGATCAGCATGGAGGCTTATTGTATTTCAACCACTTGCTCCAGCGCTGATTGATCCTGTGCTGTTATGTAATATCATGCACGCCATGTTTACAGCCTGTCACCCAAGGGACAGCCAGCACGATCATTATGAAAGGGACAGCAGGCACGGGCAGCGTGTAAGGAGAATGGGTATGAAGGGAGAGTGGGCACATAGGGGAGAGTGGGCATGAAGGAGAGAGTGGGCATGAAGGAGAGAATGGGCATGAAGGGGAGAGTGGGCACATAGGGGAGAGTGGGCATGAAGGAGAGAGTGGGCATGAAGGGGAGAGTGGGTATGAAGGGGAGAGTGGGCATGAAGGAGAGAGTGGGCATGAAGAGGAGAGTGGGCATGAAGGAGAGAGTGGGCATGAAGGGAGAGTGGGCATGAAGGAGAGAGTGGGCATGAAGGGGAGAGTGGGCATGAAGGAGAGAGTGGGCATGAAGGGGAGAGTGGGCATGAAGGAGAGAGTGGGCATGAAGGGAAGAGTGGGCATGAAGGGAAGAGTGGGCACATAGGGGAGGGCATGAAGGGGAGAGTGGGCACATAGGGGAGAGTGGGCATGAAGGAGAGAGTGGGCATGAAGGAGAGAGTGGGCATGAAGGAGAGAGTGGGCATGAAGGGAAGAGTGGGCATGAAGGGGAGAGTGGGCATGAAGTGGAGAGTGGGCATGGGCAGCGTGAAGGGAGATGCTGATGTGAATGTGAAACAGGCGTTTAGTGAAATACTACCTTTGATTAAAATATCTCCATCTGATCTGACATCTCTGTGTCTGCTGTGTCTGCATGCTGTGCTGTCCTGTGCTGTGTTGTGTTGTGTTGTGTTGTGTTGTGTTGTGTTGTGTGCTGTGTTGTGTTGTGTTGTGTGTTGTGTGATGTTGTGTTGTGTTGTGCTGTGTTGTGTTGGGCTGTGCTGTGCTGTGCTGTGCTGTGCTGTGCTGTGTTGTTTGTTGTGTTGTGTTGTGCTGTGTGTTGTGTTGTGTGTTGTGTTGTCCTGCGCTGTGTGTTGTGTTGTGTGTTTGTGTTGTGCTGTATGTTGTATTGTGTTGTGTTGTGCTGTGCTGTGCTGTGTGTTGTGTTGTGTTGTGCGTTTGTGTTGTGCTGTATGTTGTATTGTGTTGTGTTGTGCTGTGTGTTGTGTTGTGTTTTGTGTTGTCTTATGTTGTGTGTTGTGCTGTGTTGTGTGTTGTGTTGTGTGCTGTGTGTTGTGCTGCGTGTTGTGTTGTGCTGTGCTGTGCTGTGCTGTGCTGTGTGTTGCGTGCTGTGTTGTGTGCTGTGCTGTGTGTTGTGTGCTGTGCTGTGTGTTGCGTCTTGTGTTGTGTGCTGTGCTGTGTGTTGTGTGCTGTGCTATGCTGTGTGTTGTGTGCTGTGCTGTGCTGTGTGTTGTGTGTTGTGTTGTGCTGGATTGTGCTGTGTGTTGTGCTCTATCCTCAGCACTGCAGATTACTGGTGGTGGATCCCTGTGGCGGGGCCAATGGGAGGGGGTGTGGTTGGTGCCATCATCTACTTCCTGTTTATCAAGATGCACCACTCCCATACCGAGAAACCTCATGAGGAGCCGGAGGAAGAGGAAGAGGAGGAAGAGGATGATAACAGCCTGAAGGACAAGTATGAAATGATCACTGTGAGCTAGAGACAGCAGGCTTCCCAGCGCCTGAGTGTAATGCTTGTGACTGTGTTTACCGCAGCCCATCTGCCGTCATTGTTTCAGTTCCGTTTCAGTCAGTGTGCTTACAAGTGCAGAAAAATCTGATTAAAACACCAATCGGATTAGTATTAGAATACGGAATTGTATAGTTGACATGCTATACTGAACTTGTAAAAATCCGATTCCATGATGACATATGTTTGTTCAAGAATCATGATAAACTCCAACTAAAATCGGAGTATTGGTCACATGACAGATGTGATCAGATTGAAATCGAATACGTCAGGTTATTCATTCCGATTTCATAAAATTGGATTTGAATCCAATTACACAATTTACATTAAAAATTTAAACAGACCCTTACCAAAAATAAGTTTATGGAAGTGTACTGTTAGTATACTTGTTTTAAACTAAAATAGTATAATTTATTTTTTGTGTACTAATCAGTGTACTGATAAGGCTTATACAGATAAGTATACATAAAGGTTGAAGTATATCTAGCCTATACTTGCCACTTATACTTAAGTATACTTACTATATATTAATATTTATTAGTATATTTACTTGTACTTGTAGCCAGGGACTGATCTTTGAGAGGCTGCATGACAGATTCTAATTTTACCCTTCTGTAAAGACTGTGTTTGGGTTAAAACTGGGTTGGGTTGATTACTTATGTTTTGGCATCCAATATAATATTTGGTTGAACATTTTGATTTATAAAGAAAACATGTTCTTTATTCAGATTATGTGTTGTAAATTTTTGTATGTGTAGTCCACTGGTAGTGTTTATATTAGTGAACTTTAAGACTACTTAAAGGACAGTTAAATGTTTGCTTCAACTATAAAAAATAATACCTGAATGGAAACCAGTATACAGTATAAAAACTATTAAACTTATAGTTTACTGAGGATGTACTTGAAGTTTACTTTCATGAACTGAAACGTGTGTCATGGCAGTGGGTAGCAGTGGCTCAGGAGGTTGAGGAGTTGTCCAGCAACCGCAAGGTTGCCAGTTCGAGCCCAACCCTGTGCAAGTGTCCTTGAGCAAGACACATTGTATGTGTTAATGAATGAATGTGAGGCATGACATTGTAATGCGCTTTGAGTGCTCGAAAGAGTAAAAGGGCTATGTAAATGCAGTCCATTTTCCATTCATCATTAGTACACTAACAGTACACCTATAACTTCACTTGTATACTATCATGAACAGGGGCTAGAATATATCGACACTAGTTTACTTACAGTATAGATGTCAGTACGGTTGCAGTACAAAATAAAGTATACAATTATGGGCCAATTTAATCCGAAGAAGTATTTAGAAGTAGCAACATGTTTACTAGTAAACTTACAACATAAAGTAAACTTGGGAATGATACTTCAACTGCACTTGTATTTTCTTAATAAAATTAACTTTAAGCATACTTCTTTTGGTAAGTGGAGTAAAGAGTATAATCAGACTGGAATTGGATGATTTGTTTGCATGTAACGGACACGAGTCTCTCTTCTGTCTGTCTGTCAGCCCTGTCACCTCTAACTCATCCCTCTCTTCTGTCTGTCTCACAGCCCTGTTACCCTTTAACTCATTACTCTCTTCTGTTTGTCTCTCAGCCCTGTCACCTCTAACTCATCACTCTCTTCTGTCTGTCTGTCAGCCCTGTCACCTCTAACTCATCACTCTCTTCTGTCTGTCTCTCAGCCCTGTTACCCTTTAACTCATCACTCTCTTCTGTCTGTCTCTCAGCCCTGTTAACTCATCACTCTCCTCTGTCTGTCTCTCAGCCCTGTTACCCTTTAACTCATCACTCTTCTGTCTGTCTCTCAGTCCTGTTAACTCATCACTCTCTTCTGTCTGTCTCTCAGCCCTGTTACCCTTTAACTCATCACTCTCTTCTGTCTGTCTCTCAGCCCTGTCAACTCTAACTCATTACTCTCTTCTGTTTGTATTGTAGGGACCAGCTCTTCTCTCAGACTGTCAATGAGAGGCCATTTGAATCAGACTTTGATGGAGTTTTCAGTAAAAATTATGACCTTTATGATAACTTGGCGGACAAATGTTAGCCGGCTCGTTGAGGTACTTCTCCAGCATCACTGATGTGCAGCCATTCGATAAGATGACCGGAATATAGCACAGTGCTGAGTGCTCGATGCTAACGCTAACATCAGTGGGTTTGGTGTCGGCACATCGGCTCCAGTTACTCAGCTGAAATTTGTATTCTTTCCAAAGAACACCATGTAACACAAGTCATGTGTATTTCCAATGGCCCCATTGAAGCCAGTTTGTTCACTCAGCAAAATGGCATGTCACTGAATCTCGTGTGTGAGCTCATAGAGGGGGACAGCATGGCGCTTGGGTCACCTGCCCGCTGTGTGTGTATTTGGCTTTGATGGTATTTCTCATGGTGATTGTGTGACACCATGACCAGTAGACACACACACACACACACACACACACACAGGGCATCTCGGTCACGACCCCTTCCTCCACTCTTTTACATGCAAATCTAACTAGAATCTTGTGTGTTTTTTCTGTCTGTTGACTGTTACGTTTTGACTGTTTCATATTCATGTTATGTTGTATCTATGCCTCTTATTTTATTTAGTTGTTCGTCATTGCATTTATATTTTCAGCCACCAATTCCAAAAGAACATCTGAAGTGGTAAAATGCTTTTCGAAAGACACTTGGCTTTGTCAGTGATTTCAACTTAAAAACGAATGTTGTATATTTTTCAGGAATAAACTTTATTAAATAGAACTTTTTGTTTGTAATCTGTACATTAAACAATTTATAGTTTCCTGCCTGATCTTCATACACTGTACAATACAGGAAAGTGCTCTAATAAGACTCTCATGAAGCAAACTTCTGGGCCATATTTTGGCAATCTAAAACACATGGTCAGTGGTGAATAGCTTAAATACATTTAGGGGTTTGTCCAGTCCACATTCGGTGTGGTTTTGTTATCAAACGTTGGGCGCTTGGTGCAAAAAGGTGGTTCTTATGTTTCTTAATCATAGGTGTGTTTTGGGCGTAACATCCTTTAAACCACTGAAAATGACATCTGTCATTCCCTTTAACAGCAAGCAGCGCAACTTCAAACAGCGCATCGGTATTTTGATAGTCAGCGGCACATTTGAAGGAATCTGCTTGCGAGCGAGACCGTATGGAACAGCTTTTCCACTAAACTCTGCTTGCACGCAAGACCGTATGGAACAGGTATTCCACGGATCTGCACTCGTCTATTATTTGAACTCATAGGAGTTCAAATAATTACTTTCACTATCGACTGACAATGGGTTACCATCAAAAACATAGCCTGAAAAAAGCAACACTTACCCCAATAATGTTCGAATGACTGGATAAAAAACCTAAGGACATTTATCTTACAGAGGAGTTGCTGCTTACAAGCTGTGCTTCATATGCGCCTTTCACTAAAGACCAGATTTTTCTTGGTCAGTGGCGTAATGCTTTTTAGATGGTGTAAGATAGAGATTTTTAGATAATGCGCCAGACCACACCTTAGGTTGTTAATTGCCATACCCCTGGGCGCATTGTTCACTAAAAGAGAAGTGCATGGTGAAAAATTTGAAGGAAGATTTGTAAGATAGGAATAAGCGTTGCGTCGTGATAAGAATACGCTATGCACTGCGTTTCTGATCGTCAAAATAGGGCCCCTAATGTTTTAAAACTTTAAAATGACAAAATCGGCCACTGATGATGTATGACTTGCATCAACATTATGGGGTTGCATCATATGGAACATTACATGGGGTTGCATCATGGAACATTACATAGGGTTGTATAGAGGTTTGTAACATCACTCTAATCTAATCCCGCTTCCACCCACCACATCATATTATTCCTTATCAGAGTGAAAGTGTTACCTATACCAGCATCGGTAAAACCTCCCAGGTAACTGGTCCCTGCAGGCGTTCAGTATGTGGCCTTCTCTCCCCACAGGGGTTTTAGGATCAAGTCTCACAGCAGGACATCACCCAGGATGCGGAGAGGAAAGGGGAAACATTCTGGTCCCACACACACCTTTGCCCTGCTATGTAATCAAGTCATAAGAATTCCAGTCTCCATTCTCCATTCTCTCCTCTTCTGGTTACTCCTTATAGTGGCCAGAATTAAATTTAAATCTCTTACCTTGGCCTATAGGACTCTTACTGGATCTGCTCCCTGCTATCTCAATTCTATGATGAAGCTGTACATCCCCAACCGCCAACTGTGGACTTCTGATGAGCGTCTGTTGTGTCGACCAGCCATAAACGCTAGATCAAATTCAAGACTCTTTGGTTACACTTTACTTGACAGTGTTGACATAAGAGTGACATGACACTGTCATGAATGTGTCATAAACAAGTCATAAACGTTTATATGACATAACGCTTCTGTTATTAAGTGACATTCAGTTTTTGTTATTGTGGAAGTGGTTTAGATTTAAAATGAAACACCAATTTGTGCATAATAATGTCTGAAAGGTGCATTTTGTGCCAAGAAATTGTATTTTTACCATTTTTTTTTTCAGTTGTCAAGGCACTCCTAAGTCTAGCCATTAATAATAACATATAATGTTGGAATATTATGACATATTTAGGGGTACACAGGCTTGTGTCTGAAAATTGTCAAGCGCACACCCTGATTGTGAAATTACCCATAACAAGTTAGGGTTAGGATTAGGTTTAGGGTTAGGTTTAGAGTTATGGTTAGGGTTAGGGTTGGGGTTAGAGGTTAGGTTAGGGTTAGGGTTTCATGTGTCATGACAGTGTCATGTGTTCATGACAGTGTCATGTCACTCTGATGTCGATACTGTCAAGTAGTGTTACCGACTCTTTTCCTCAGTGGTTTCTTGTTGGTGGAATGATCCCATATCCAAATCCCATAACCATAACCATAACAAGAAAAATCTTTCAGGAGGTGGCCACTCAAGCTGGAAGTAAAAGGTTTTATGAAACCACAACAAGACAAATCTACAACAGCGTTATTTGTAATTTTATAATTCATAACTATTCACTGTTTCCTTTCCACTGAGTAAAGTCTTATTCTTAACGGTTTGTTTTTTTGTATATTATTTTTATTTTATTTTAACTAAAGCAAATATATATTATAATATTCTGGGGGTCTGATGTGTGTGTTCTCTGTAAAGTAAAGTGGCTGTGGGGTGGTGGTTGGGTGTGTGTGTGTGTGTGTGTGTGTGTGTGTGTGTGTGCTCTGGGATCTGTAACATATATAAATACAGCAGGAATCCTCCCTAAGACCACAGCTACCACACACCCTCTCTTACAGTAGCACGCCTCTCCACTTTTCTCGCCTCTCCACACACTTTCTCTCTCTCTCCACTCTCTCTACACACTCTCTCTTTCTCTCTCAACTTTTCTCACCTTTCCACACACTTTCTCTCTCTCTCTCTCTCTCCACTGTCTCCACACTCTCTCTTTCTCTCTCTACTTTTCTCAACTCTCCACACATTCTCCCTTTCTCTCTCTCTCTTCACCCGTTATCACCCCTCCTCTTTTTCATTCTCTCCTCACTCTCTCCCTGCTTCTTAGCTCTCTCTCTCTCTCATTCTCTCTCTCTCTCTTTCCATTTCACTCTGTCTTTTGAAACAGGGACTACAACTTGGTGTTCGGCACAGACACACCACTCAATCTCCTCCATTCCCTCTCTCTTTTCCTCTTTCCATACCTCCCTCTCTCTCTCTTTCCCCCTCTCCATCCCCCTTTTCTCTTTCCATTCCTCCACCCCTTCCCTCCCTCCCTCTCTCCTCCTGGTCCATCCCATCTCCTGGGTGTCTGGCTGCAGTATGGGGGTCTCCAGCACACTGTTGCTTTGTGGACTTCTCCTCATATGGGGCAGCGCTGACACACTGAATGGAGGTAAGAGTGTGTGCGTGTGTCTGTGTGTATGTGTGTGTGTGTATGTGTGTGTGAGTGTGTCTGTGTCTTGTGTGTGTGTCCTTGTGTGTGTGTGTCTGTGTCATTGTGTGTCTGTGTGTGTGTGTGTGTGTGTGTGTGTGTGTGTGTGTGTGTGTCCGTGTGTGTGTGTGTCTGTGTGTGTGTGTGCGTTCTCATTCTGGGCAGTTCCAACTGGGTGAGGTTCAGAGGTTCATTTCAAAGCGTCATGCCAGACTACTTGTTATCTTCAAATTACAAATTACGCACTGCAGCATGGTGTCTGTCATTACTGTAATATTTTTAACCCAAACCAGACTTTTAACTCGCTCAGACTGTCCTGGGATTGTGTCTGTGTATAAGTGTGTGTGTGTGTGTGTGTGTGTGTGTGAGAGAGAGAGAGAGAGAATGTCTGTGTGTGCTGGCCTTAACTGGCAGCCCTCTGTGCTTCACCTCACAGGCGGGAGGTCCGAGGCCCAGTCTCGGCTGGCCGAGGAGGTCCAGACTCGGTTCTCCGTGTATCGGGACGGGGACTCCGTGGACAGCCTGTGTGCTGTGACTCCACTGCAGGAGGAGTCTCTCCAGAGCTGCAGCTTCAACAGCTCCAACCCCCTGGTCCTCATCGTCCATGGCTGGTCTGTAAGGGTCACTCCAGAATACTCTGTCTGCACACATGGTCCAAATACTCTCAACAAGGCATAGTGTTCTGTGTTCTACAACTGTACTATTATGTTCTAGTGCTGAGGATAAACAAGGAAGCAAATCTACTGTATGTCTATGAGTGAGCAGATGTACTGCATGTCTATGAGTTAGCAGATCTACTGCGTGTCTATGAGTGAGCCCAGTCTGAATGGGCGGATTATGAACTTTCGGGGCCCTCGGCCCAGATGTATTACAGTTTTTCTCGATTGCTTTTACCTGCTTAAGTAAACTAGAACCCACTTGGTCTTCATGACTACTTTCTTTGCACAGCAGAAGCCATCTCTTGCGAATGTGTTCACACATTTTCATTGGGTTCACACATTTCTCACACCCTTTTGCAAAACAGTTAACACAGGTGTCATTCAAAAGCCCCAAACTCTATTGGTTTTCCCATGCTAAACAAAAGGAAAACATCTTTTCACAGGTGGTATAGATTCCTTGCATAAGTCTGAATTTCTGATACACCTGTGTAAAACTCCTTTGCACAATTCTTCAATCAGCAATCATTCATTCTACATTAGAGATGTCTGTTCTGTGTTGCTATTTGCAAGGATGGATCTAATGCACATTTAGACAAAGTACTGTATTGCCTATTTGGTGGAGAAAACAGTACAAAAGGTCTTTACTGTATGTCTATTTCTATGAAAGTTGTAGTTCAATGAAATTTACAGTATCTTATAGGTGTTTGCTGTATGTCTTACATGTCAATGACAGTTACATCTTGAAAGGGAATTACTAAATTATTTTTTTATTCAGTACATTTAGTCTTTTCACAGTTTTTTTCTGATACCAGAAAAATGAGAAAGTAATGAAACAGACATAGCAAAAATGCTCATTTTGAGAACTAGATTTTGTATTTTGTTGCTCAGTGTGTAATGATTGATTAAAGAGTGTTTTTGAATTGGCAACAAGTTGTAGTGTTTCAAGGCAAGATTTGCTTTTGCTGCATGTTTTAAGTGTTTTGAGAGAGTAACAGACTTTTGCAAGCAAAATGTGTCATTTTGTCCAGAGTGCTTTTGTTCAGACACAGGTGTTAACTGTTTTGAGAATGTGATGTCAGAGTTGACACAGGTATCAAAACGATCGAGAAAAACTGTAAGGGCCCCTCACTTATTGTCGTATATGTGGGAGGGGGGGTTTGGGGGTCCTCCTCCAGAATTTTTTTTAATTTGTTTGATGTGATTTCCTGTATTCTGGTGCATTTTGGGGATGGCCAATACTAAATTCAATCAGATTCATAGCCTACATCCTGATTTGTTGATATTGAGGCAATGATTCCATGCAAAGGCTTGGGCTTCAGGGCCCCCTGACCCCTTGGGCCCCTGGGCCTGGGCCCGGTAGGCCCGTGCAGTAATCCATCCCTGCCAGTCTGACAGTTGAAAACAGAAGGGTGATCATAATTAAAGATGTCTAAAGTCTTGTTCCAAATATCGGCTCATTCTTGTGTAAACGCAACATTCTGCATCTCCACATACATCATAAGCTCGATGACAGAGAGACTGCATGACGTTCCTGTCAGTCTACATGAGAGAAAGTGAGTGTGTATTCTGTAGACCTGAGTGTCTCTCTTCCAGGATCCCTGAGCTGTGTGTGTGTGTGTGTGAGTTTGTGTATGTGTGTGTGTGTGGGTGTGTTTACATGTGTATGTGTGTGTTTACATGTGTGTGTGTGTGTGTCTGTTTACATGTGCGTATGTGTGTGTGTGGGTGTGTTTACATGTGTGTGTGTGTGTGTGTGTCTGTTTACAGTACATGTGTGTGTGTATATATATATATGCTTACATGTGTGTGGGTATGTGTGTGTGTCTCAGCTGGACGGCGTTATGGAGGACTGGGTGGTGAGGTTGGCGTGGGCACTGAAAGCCCACCTGGGCGAGGTGAATGTGCTGGTGTGTAACTGGATCCCATTGGCCCAGCGCTTCTACCCAGTTGCTGCCCGGAACGCACGACTGGTGGGCCAGGAAGTGGCGCTGCTGCTGGAGTGGCTGGAGGTGATTATGCATGCGTGTGTGTGTGTGTGTGTGTTTACATGTGTGCGTGTGTATATGTTTACATGTGTGTGTGTGTGTGTGTGTGTTTACATGTGTGCCTGTGTGTATGTGTGTTTACATGTGTGTGTGTGTATATATGTTTACATGTGTGTGTGTGTGTGTTTTTGTGCATGTGTGTGTATGTGTTTAATTGTGTGTATGTGTTTTCTTGTGTGTGACTGTGTGTGTTTATTATGTACATGTGTGTGTGTATGTGTGCATATGTACATGTGTGTGTGTGTGTGTGTGTGTGTGTGTGTGTGTGTGTGTGTGTGTGTGTGTGTGTGTGTGTGTGTGAGACAGGACACAGCCCACATCTCCCTGAGGAAGGTGCACCTGGTTGGATACAGCCTTGGGGCCCATGTGGCTGGCTTCGCTGGTCAGTTCTTCAATGGCTCCAGGAGGCTCGGCCGGATCACAGGTACAACAGCCTTTCACACACAACCTGAAATGGGCTTTAGGTAACCCACTGAGATGTGATCTAGGTTACCTCTGAGATGGGCTCTCTTACACACAACCTCTGAGATGGGCTCTAGGTAACCTACTGAGATGTATAAGTATAAGTATATATACGTATAAGTATAAGTATATATACTCTTTTGATCATGTGAGGGAAATTTGGTCTCTGCATTTATCCCAATCCGTGAATTAGTGAAACACACTCAGCACAGTGAACACACAGGTGAAGCACACACTAATCCCGGCGCAGTGAGCTGCCTGCATCAACAGCAGCACTCGGGGAGCAGTGAGGGGTTAGGTGCCTTGCTCAAGGGCACTTCAGCCATGCCTACTGGTCGGGGTTCGAACCGGCAACCCTCCTGTTACAGGTCCGAAGTGCTAACCAGTAGGCCACGGCTGCCCCAAGAGAGTGATCCAGCTGGGATCTCTCATATAGTAACCTCTTGCGACCTTTGAGATGTGGCCTCTCATATCCCTCTGAGATGAAACCGCTTGTGACCTTTGAGATGTGACCTCACGTGACCTCTCCTCAGGTCTGGACCCTGCTGGGCCGATGTTTGAGGGCATGCCGGCTGCCGATAGGTTGTCCCCTGATGATGCCATGTTTGTGGACGCCATCCACACGTTCACCAAGAGCCACGTGGTGCTGAGTGTGGGCATCAGACAGACTGTGGGCCATCTGGACTTCTACCCTAACGGAGGCACCCTACAGCCAGGGTGTTACCTTAGTGACCACATCTCACAACACGGGCTCAGAGGTCAGTATATACACACACACACTCCTACACGCACACACACACCCATTCTCACTCACACACACACACACACACACACACACACACACACACATACACACGCTCACTCTCACACAAACAAACACATACACAAACACACACACACACACACACACACACACACACACACACACACACACACACACACACACACACACACACACTCACTCACACACACACATACACACACACACAAACCCACGCTCACTCTCACACAAACAAAAACACACACACACATACACAAATACATACACACACACACACACTCATTCATTCACACACCCACAGATGTACAATGTTCTCAGGACTGTCTCAAGCCATGAAGTGTGCCCACGAGCGCTCGGTCAACCTGTTCATCGACTCGCTCCTGCACGAGGACCAGCAGATCACAGCCTTCCGATGCCGTGACAACGGTGCCTTCAGCCAGGGCCTGTGCTTGGACTGCAAGAGGAGCCGCTGCAGCGCGCTGGGCTACGGAACGCACAGGGGCCACAGCGGAACCAACAAGAGGTTCTACCTCAGAACCCGCTCCCACATGCCCTACAGAGGTTAGTGCACAAACACACACACACACACACACACACACCTGATGCCTCTGACTTTGGTGATTTATTTATTTTAATAAAGGCCATCCCTGATGGTCAGTTTGACTAAATAACTGAAATAGCGCTAATGCGTTGAGCCAACAACCTGACACTGTGTGCAGTAAACACCTTTCTGAAACATACCTATGTAGTATGGAAACACACACTGTGTCTAAAACACTAATATACGCTGTGTGTGTGTGTGTGTTTGTGTGCAGTGTACCACTACCAACTCCGGGTCCAGCTCGTTGACCAGATGAAACAGTCGTGGGCCTCAGCGTCTGTCACCCTCAGAGGCCTGCAGGGGGAGAGCCAGGAATTGCCCCTCCACCTGTGAGTATCTGCCCTCAGACCTCAGGAACTGCCCCTCCACCTGTGAGTATCTGCCCTCAGACTAGAGGTCTGCGTGGGACAGATTTTTCAGTCCTACGCCCGCCCGCTCCCACGACAATAATGTGTCAATTTTAGTCCCGCTCCCGCATGCATCTGTAACATTAGATCCCACTCCCACCTGCAGGATATACAGTATATGCCTCGTTCCCCTCTCACACACACACACACACACACACGCACATACTCCTCATACACCCACACCCACGGACATCCACCCTCGACAGATCAGCTCCGGACACCACGGTTGAAACAGGAAGTGACCTCCTCCTACTGGAGACGCCGTGTGACTCCTGGGCCGAGCATGTGGCCCGTGGCCCGGTGAGGCTGATGGGCCCCAGTGCTGATGGTGATGGCCAGGCAGTGGTGTCTGGGCGGGCAGGCGGGCAGGCAGGCAGGCGGGCGGTGTGGCTCCTGGTCGATACAGCTGCAGAGGAGCTGCCGGAGGCCGAGGAGGCTGATTGGATCCAGCGCAGAGCACAGGCAGCTCATAACAAACTGACAGCATCGGCAATCAATACCACATCCACATGCACACTCACGTGCACTGACAGCTGGCATGTGCCTGTGTGTGTGTGTGAGAGAGAGAGAGAGATAGAGAGAGAGAATGTGTGTGTGTTAGACAGTGGATGGTGTTACATCATGAAAGGGTAAGAGAGGGACCCTGCATCCTCCGGTCCACATGAGTGAAAACAGTCCTGTGACCCTTGACCCCTGCATCAGTCTCTGTGTTCCCTGACCCTTGACCCCTGCATCAGTCTCCGTGTTCCCTGACCCTTGACCCCTGCATCAGTCTCTGTGTTCTGATCCTGAGTCCTGATTTGAGACTGTGGCTGAATCCCAATCTCTCCCCTCACGGACTCCTAGGGTTAGGGTTAGATTTTGATGCGTGTTCCTGTGAACTTGATGAGGGCTTAGGGCTGTTCCACTGCGAAATTGTGAAGTGCTTGAGGGCTCGCTCACATCCTTTCTGTACCCTTTCCGTAAGTCTGCATCTATGCAGACTTTACCCAAGGGAATTACCCACAATTCATAGCATTGTGATGTGAAACACAGGGTTACCCAAAGGGAGGCTGGAAACTTGAAAAAAACAGCCTGACCAGCTTGTGGCCCCTGCAGGTCAAACCACTTATTTTCCGTAAAAGTCTAGTGGGGCTCTATGCCCACCAAGTTTCATGTTCCGGGTGTTTCAGTAAACTTCTTAAGTACTGAGAACTACTGTATACTGTAAGTAAACTAGAGAAGATACTAGTTATACTAATGGTTATACGATAGGATAGGTTTCACGATAGTATACTTAAAGTATATCCTCAGTATCAAAGTTTATCGGAAGGGTAATATTAGAATCAGCTAAGTGAATAAAATGAAATGAAGTGATGAAATGAAACGGCACTTCTGCATTCGCTTTGCGACCCTCTATCGGCTATAACCGCACTATGCAAGTTTGCCAGATCGGGTAGCGGATCTGTAGTTCGATGGAATGAGTCATAAGAAACTACAAATTTGACTTGCTTTTGATGTCGCAATACATCATACTTTCATAAAATCATGCAACATACTCTACCTTGTCTGTGGACATCGTTATTTGCAAAGCCGGTGCTGGAAAATCAAATAATGTGCGTGCGACAGAGGAAAAGTGCTTTGGTGCTTTAACTATATTTAAATACAGGTACCATATGCTAGATATAATTACATTTGCATGTATACTTATCAGTATAAGCCAAGTATAATTCAATTTAGTGTCTCTCTGATCAGTACACAAAAAGTAAGCTATACCTATGCTTAGTTCAAAATAAGTAGACTAACAGTACACTTCCATGAACTTCTTTTTGCTAAGGGATTCCCCAAGTCCTGAGGAGACCAATACACACACACACAGATACAGCAGTCTAGTCTTTCTAGTCTAGCTGTTTGTTAATCACATACACACACACTCAGACTGACCATGTGTGTGTTGTAGCCCGTCGGAGCTGAGTGGGAACAAGACGCTGAGTTTCCTGGTGACAGTGGAGTCGGGCATGGGTCAGCTGGAGGGCCTGACGCTGCGCTGGGGACCGCAGGGCGTGCTGGCGGACATGTGGCAGAGGATGCGGACCATCATGCCCTGGGGCGGCCAGCAGGGCCCAGTGCTCAGTGTGGGGAGGGTGCGCATCAAGGCTGGAGAGACCCAGGACAAGTAAGGAGGATCTCCTTCACACTCACACACCAATAACCAAAAAATTCTATTTATTTTGTTTTGTAAGAATTAGAATTTATGTAAATCAGTGGTTCTCATTCTTTAGAATTGCAGTGGTCCTAGTAGATCACTTTGGTACCCCAACGTTAATTTCACTCTGGGACCACTGATGTACTGTAAATTATATATATTTCTTTTTTTTTTTTTTGCTGTATGGTAATGATGCTGAATGAGCTATGTACGCGGAAAAATTTTGGTTGGCCCCACCAAATCTCAGAAGTTTTTTTCAAAAGTTGGCAGCCCTGAATTAACTTTTGTTTTTGCATGCAACACCCATTGTTCATTGTTGATGACGCATCCTTGGTTCCGTTCAAAACTGGTGGAAATGCGGGCTGGTTCACTGGAGAACATAAAGGCACAAATAATTCTGAACGGAACCGGTTCAAGAATGCGTCCTCTGTTGGTCAAAAAATTTCCTTAGTGACACCTCCAGGCAGAGAGTGATGATGATGAGGATGATGATGGCAGTGTTACTAGTCTGGGAACTCAGCAGTAGACTATGTTCCATTTAGTGTTTGTGTTTATCTCCCTCTACTGGCGATACTGATCCCAACAGCTCACCAAGCAGAAGGTCCTAATAAGAGGTTGATTCAGTACATATGCATACAGTGTGATATCAGTGACAGAGGGCCCCTATGCTCATAAACATGAGCTCCACTAGCCTTTCAGTCATGCTGTTAAGCAGGTGTATGAGAGAAGCTTGTGTCTGTTGTGGTGTTAAGTTGGCATGTTTGTGGTGGTGACCTGACTGTGTCGGTTGTGGTGTTAAGTTGGTGTGTTTGTGGCGGTGACCTGACTGTGTCGGTTGTGGTGTTAAGTTGGCGCGTTTGTGGTGGTGACCTGACTGTTGCTTCTCTGTGTGCAGGATGTGGTTCTGCTCTGCCTTCCAATCTGATGGCGTGACCCGTCTGCAGCCCTGGTCGGACTACACCTTTGACAGATGTCATACATACACACGCCAGCCCAAGAGTGGGACACACACATACACACACCAGCCCGAGAACCAGACACACACACGCCAGCCCGAGAGCCGAGCAGGCCTGACCAGGGGTCATATAGAAAACTAGGAACAACTAGCATTGAAATAAAAATAAAATTTTTCTAAAAAATAAAATACAAATTCAAATCTGTTAACAGCAGTTATACAAGTTACATGAGTATTACTGTGATCAGTCATCAGCCAATGGAGCAGAAATATGATATTACATCTTAACCCCGGAAACAAGGAATACGATTTTCTGAATGGCAGGCAAGGAGGTGGGTATTAATTCTGTATATATCGGGACACGTCAGTGGCTGTAATCCTTCACATATCCCATCAGATGTCCACTGAGGATCACAATATGCCAGAGCCAAGGAGCAGAAATTGTTTTCGAAGAGCAGGAGTCGTCCAAAGTGTTGCAATCACGATGTGGACATCCTCGTCAGAGTTACACACTCTCACTGGAAACACATGACACACAAGCACAGGGACTATCACCATGGCAACCACCACCACATCAAGGCGAGGGCCACAGAGCCATGGTTAACTACGCTATACTATACTATACTACACTTAACTATAATATACTATGCTTCACTATACTACACTTCACAATACTATACTACACTTAACTATACCATACTATGCTTAACTATACTACACTTAACCATACTATGCTTAACTATACTATGCTACACAACGATACTATACTACACTTAACTATACTAAACTGGTGCTGTCAGTGCTCCATTCTTTCATAAATATACAAGCTGTTGCCTCAGAGGACAGACACATCAAGTCTGATGTGTTCAATCAGACACACGCACACACAGGGACAGAGCCACCACATTTGATGTGTACAATCACACTTATACACACACACACACACACACACAGGGACAGAGCAATCAGATCTGATGTGGTCAATCAGGCTGCTGGAAACACACACACACATAGAAAGTTCTACTCTGACATGACAGATGGGGAGCCTAGGGAGCAGCTGTTCAACTGAGTCTTTTTATTAATGCATTTCAAGTACTCCAAAAAATTACATCTCTTTGCACAATACGTTTCCAAATGTTAAGAGTAAAAATGTTCAAAGTGAACAAAAGAATTTCGGTACTGTATAAAACACAGTGAACATTAACGTCAGACAGTAGTATTCTTTTTTTCTTTTTTAACTTTGTGATCTTTCAGCCTACATAACCTACAACATTTCGACTCAATTTGGACATTTTCATTTTCAGTGCACGTTTTTCTATACACTCTTACCAGGACTATGCAAAATTAAATCAAATAAATGGAGCTGGAATTTTTAAAAAAAATCAAATAAAAGCACAGGCAACAGACGCCTTGTTCCAGGGCACACCACAGGATAAGACAGATGCCTCTGGGCGAAGCAGCGGACGCATCGCACCTCGATGTTCTCACCATTAGTGTCGTTCACCACGATGGTCCACATCAGCCCCCCAATCCAACCAGAACAGAAATAAGAGCAGAAATGACAGAATGGTCAGATGTTTTCAAGCTACCAGAAATTAGTTTTTTTTTTTTTCACACACATTAATGTCACTGGCAAAATTCTCTCTTCAATTCGTAAGACAAAGAAAAGGGGCATAGTGACACATATATCAAAATGTCATATTTATCTTCAAATGAAACACAAACTGTTCAGGTACTGTACATAGTTTACAAGGAAATAAGTCCGGTGTTGTTCTAGACGGTCAGCTCCCCAAGTAATTTTCTGTGATGACCTCACAGCAATGGCTGACAAAATTGAGTCCAGTCTC
>NC_063199.1:20861128-20876128 GCF_017589495.1 Alosa alosa
TGTATGACGTTCTTGTGTAAACCCAGCATTTGTCATTTCTCTTGTCCAGTGTGCGTTTATGGGTGTGTGTGTGTGTGTGTGTGTCTGGCTACTGGGAATGTGTGTATGTTTGGGTGTGTGTGTGTGTAGGTACGTGGTGGCTCTTTGGAGAAGTGAAAGTCCATCCCCCTGTACTGCAGGCACTAGGAGGGGTGTGTGTGGGAGGTGAAAGGTCAGGAGGTTGCGGGGGGTCAGCGACGCATCTGTCCCATCTGGTAGTTCTCGCGTGGCTGGCGGTGGTGGCGCTGGGGGTGGGCGTGCGGCTGCCGCGGGTTCTGTCGGGGGTGCTGGTTCTGATGTCCGTGCTGGTTCTGGTGGCCGTGCTGGTTCTGGTGGGCGTGCTGCTGCTGGCTGGCGTGCTGGGCTCTGCGCCGCTTCAGCGTACCTGGACCACAGGGGAGGGGACGACACTCAGGTGAGACATCACCACTCCACTCAGGTGAGACATCACCACTCAGGTGAGACATCTCCACTCCACTCAGGTGAGACATCACCACTCCACTCAGGTGAGACATCACCACTCCACTCAGGTGAGACATCACCACTCCACTCAGGTGAGACATCTCCACTACACTCAGGTGAAACATGGGTGGGGGAAGTTTGGGGTTGCTGCTCTGTGTGTGTGTGTGTCTGTGTTTGTGAGACATCACCACTCCACTCAGGTGAAACATATCCACTACACTCAGGTGAGACGTCACCACTACACTCAGGTGAGACGTCACCACTACACTCAGGTGAGACGTCTCCACTACACTCAGGTGAGATGTCTCCACTACACTCAGGTGAGACGTCACCACTACACTCAGGTGAGACGTCACCACTACACTCAGGTGAGACGTCACCACTACACTCAGGTGAGATATCTCCACTACACTCAAGTGAGACATCTGCACTACACTCAGGTGAGACATCTGCACTACACTCAGATGAGACATCACCACTCAGATGAGACATCACCACTCAGATGAGACATCACCACTACACCAGGTGAAACTTGGGTGGGGTAGCTGGGGTTGCTGCTGTGTGTGTGTGTGTGTGTGTGTGTGTTGAGACATCCACCACCACTCAGTGCGGGACATGTTGAGACATCACCACTCCCATAAAATTAAATATATATTATTAATAAACTCAGGATTTGAGTGATAGTTGAGCACAGCATTCAATAATGGTTTTGAGACACTGTCTCGTGGGTTCAATTCTTTCCACTCCGTTAAGGTAAAACCATGGGTGAAGGGACACCTACCAAGGCTTTTGGGGTTGCGGATGCCAGCTAGCATAGCTGTGTTGTAACCCTACATTCAGTCAGACATCTGTCTTTTGTGTTTGTGAGACATCACCCTCCACTCAGGTGAGACATCACCACTCCCACTCCACACCACCCACTCAGGTGAGACATCTCCACCTACACTCCAGGTGAAACATGGGTGGGGAAGTGGGTTGCTGCTCTGTGTGTGTGTGTGTCTGTGTTTGTGAGACATCACCACTCCACCCAGGTGAAACATATCCACTACACTCAGGTGAGGCGACACTCCACCACTACCTCAGGTGAGGCGTCACCACTACACTCCGGGTGAGGGAGGGCGTCTCCACTGAGACACTCCAGGTGAGACATCTCCCACTACACTCAGGTGAGATGTCTCCACTCAGATGAGACACTCAGGTGAGGCGTCACCACTACACTCAGGTGAGACGTCACCACTACACTCAGGTGAGACGTCACCACTACACTCAGGTGAGATATCTCCACTACACTCAAGTGAGACATCTGCACTACACTCAGGTGAGACATCTGCACTACACTCAGATGAGACATCACCACTCAGATGAGACATCACCACTCAGATGAGACATCACCACTACACTCAGGTGAAACTTGGGTGGGGGTAGTTTGGGGTTGCTGCTGTGTGTGTGTGTGTGTGTGTGTGTGTGTGTGTGTGTGTGTGTGTGTGTGTGTGCACACTCACTGGGCAGAGGTTTGGGTCGGGGTAGAGGTCTGCACTCCCGCAGGAGTCTCAAGCAAAACAGTGCAGTGCGGGACATGTTGTGAAAGCTCTGTGCGGGAGCGGGCGGCAGAGGTGCATTTGCAGATGATTCACTGCACTCCCGCAAATTAAATATGTGTGTAAAGTAACATAGAAATGATTTAAGTAGTGTATAGAATTATAGTTGAGCTGGATATTGTGTTAGGCAGCATTAAAATAATGGGTTTTAAGCACCCCAACTGTCATTTAGGGCCTACGTGGGTTCAATTCTTTCCTGTTGCTCCGTTGTTGAAACTCAAAATTAAAACCATGACGAAGGAAGAGGACACCACAAGGCTACTTCAGATGTTAGTGCCTTTCTAAAGAACGGATGCCAGCTAGCATAGCTGTGTTACAGTAGCCTACATTCAGAATAAAAAAAACTTTAAATCAGACATCTGACAGTCTTTTTCAGTTGTGTGTGTCAAGTGCTCCTTTTGTGAGACAGAAGGCAAAACGGAATATCCCTCCTGCATATCCTGTGGGCTTTTGCGGGTGGGACCTAATGTTACAAATGCAGGAGTGCCACAAAGATGCCACAGCGGGACAGAATGTTGCGGAAGCGGGACTGAAGATTCTGTCCTGCGCAGACCTCTTGGTGGGGGTAGTTTGGGGTTGCTGCTGTGCATGTGCGTGTGTACGTGTGTGTACTCACCGGGCAGTGGTTTGGGTGGGGGTAGTTTGGGGTTGCTGCTGTGCATGTGCGTGTGTGTGTGTGTGTACTCACCGGGCAGTGGTTTGGGTGGGGGAAGTTTGGGGTTGCTGCTGTTGCTGTGTGTGTGTGTGTATGTGTGTGTGTGTGTGTGTTTGCACTCACCGGGCAGTGGTTTGGGTGGGGGAAGTTTGGGGTTGCTGCTGGGAGTGTGGACGCTGCAGATCTTGATGAAACCGGCCATCAGCATGATCAAAGCAATGCCCATCAGCAGAACTGCCCACCAGTACGCCTGTGGACCAACACACACATGCTTTTATTTGGACCAACACACACGCATGCTTTTATTTGGACCAACACACACGCATGCTTTTATTTGGACCAACACACACATATGCTTTTATTTGGACCAACACACACGCATGCTTTTATTTGGACCAACACACACATATGCTTTTATTTGGACCAACACACACGCATGCTTTTATTTGGACCAACACACACATATGCTTTTATTTGGACCAGAGCAACAGAAAAACAACAACAAAGACAAAAACAAGATCCAAATATGGAAGGAAAAGTTATTGATTGTTTATTTTATCATTGTTTATCGTAAGTTATTAATGTTTATCGGTTTACGTGGCCCAAAGTAAAGGAGGAGAAGGAACCTGATGACACCTGCTATTCTCTGAAGAGAGGGGTGTGTATGTGGGTGGTGGGTGTGTATGTGGGTGGTGTGTGTGTGTGTGTGAATGAGAGAGAGAGGGAGGGGGGGAGAGAGAGAGACGTACCACTATCCACTCGGCGATGTTCTCGTAGAGCTCGGGGTTGAAGATGGCCTTCTTGAGTCGGGCGAGGGGCCCATCAGCGTCCACCAGGCGGCACTTCATGAACACGTCACAGTAGCCCTTGAAGTCGTTACAGGGCGACCCGGCCTGCAAGGTCGTGACCTTGCGGTTGAAGAAGCGCACCCAGCGATCCGAGCCCGTACTACTGCACGTGCTTGGGTTCACTACAGGGGGGGACAAAGAGCACACAGCAACCAATCACAACGCAGGCGAAGGGAACAGACACAGGATTCCACTAATCACGTCTGATCCTGTGTGTGTAATAATGATTCCACTAATCACACACGTCTTGTCCTGATTCTGTTTGTGTAATAATGATCGCCTAAAGTGTTACTGTAGTGTGTGTGTGTGTGTGTGTATATGTATATGGTGTGTGTGTGTGTGGCCTTACTCTTCTCCATGCAGCAGACATGACACAGCTCAGTCTCGTCTTTGCCGTCCACACTAGCACAAGTGCAGACCTCCAGTCCGTACTTCTCACAGATGGAGCCCGAACAGCCCTGAGACAGACACACACACACACACACACCAAAAACAGTTAGTCGGGAACTCCTGCAGAGGCAACCACACCCATGAAAACAATACTGCTGTATGGATTTTGTTGTTTTGTGCATTAAGCACTTTGCCACACACACACACACACACACACACACACACACACACGGCTGGCCTTACCCCATTGAGGCAGACTTGCGTCTCGCCGTGGCAGGCGGTGAAGTTGGCTTTGGGTTCGGAAGTGGGGCACTGGGCGCTAACCCCATTGCACATGCCCTGGTGCGCACACTCGGACTCCTCACGGCACTTCTCATTACGGCCCTTGTACGTACACTCGGCAGTACAGCACGGACCCTGGCTCGGACTGGACAACACCGAACGGGGAGAGGAAGAGAGAGAGAGAAAGAGAGAGAGAGAGAGAGAGAGGGAGAGAGAAAGAGAGAGGGGGGGGGAGAGAGAGAGAGATGTTCAGTCTTTAGCTTAAAGTTTGCACTGCTGAAACATGATTATGATCACAAACCTCTAGCCCCAATACACCCTTACATATATTGCCTGAAGAGATTGCCTGCAAGTTGTGGACAAACAAAAGGGGGGGAGGTGGGTCAATATATGAGATATCACTCACCTGCAGACTTTATTAGCCTTCAGTTCAGTAGGCTAATGATAACAACCACGCAATATATGACATCACTCACCTGCAGACTTTATTAGCCTTCAGTTTGCATTTCTTATTGTCGGGCTGGTTGGCATCATAGCAGCACTGGTCCCGACACTGGTCACTATAGCCACAGTCACACTCCTCTCCTGGTTCAACAAGGCCGTTTCCACAGATAGGCTGGCCAGACTCTACACACACACACACACACACGTGTCAGGGAATGGCTTGCTCAGTCACATGCCAGATATACCTGATTACTTACATATAAAGAGTTAAACTGAAACAGGAAGAGATGAACAGCTCCTGGCGGACACAGTTCCACTGGCACAGGTGCCACAGGAGAGCAATAACACAGTTTGGCATTTCCACATACTCATGTACACTTCCAGGAGAGCAATAACACAGTTTGGCTTTTCCACACTCATGTACACTTCCAGGAGAGCAATAACACAGTTTGGCATTTCCATATACTCATGTACACTTCCAGGAGAGCAATAACACAGTTTGGCTTTTCCACACTCATGTACACTTCCAGGAGAGCAATAACACAGTTTGGCTTTTCCACATACTCATGTAGACTCCCAGATGACTGGACACAGTTCCACTGTCACATGTTCCACTCTGAGATACCAGGCGAAAACACACACACACACACACACACACACACACACACACAGATATATATAAATACATACATAAAGGAGTCACCCACGAAGCAGTCGCACCTTTCTCTCTTTCACACACACACACACACACAGGAGTGTGGATGGCGCATGGACTCACCCACGAAGCAGTTGCCCCTCTTCTTGTCGAGCACCTGGCTGATGTTGCGCACGCTGCACTCTGAGAACTTGTTGTTGTTGAACTTGTCTCCGGAGGTGGCGCGCGCGTACATGATGTAGTTGCCCTTCTCCTTCTTCTCTTGGCTCTTCGACTCCCCCGGCGTGCACTCCGACCCCGAGTCATGCTGGGGGGTGGGGGGTGAAGACAGAGGAATCAGTGAGAGGGGGGGTAGTAGTGGTAGAGACAGGCTCGATTTGTTGTTGTTTCAGATGAGAGTCTAACAGTCCAGGGTTTTCAGAGGGACTTTCAAAAGTTAGGCTAATCACACACAGGTGCTTCTGCACAAACACTCAGGTGCTCGGCACAAACACTCAGGTGCTCGACACAAACACTCAGGTGCTTCTGCACAAACACTCAGGTGCTCGGCACAAACACTCAGGTGCTCGGCACAAACACTCAGGTGCTCGGCACAAACCCCCAGGTGCTTCGACACAAACCCCCAGGTGCTCAGCAAAAACACTCAGAGCCCTACCTGGAGAGCAGCTGGTTACCAGCTATACGAGTTATAATGACAAGTTTGTCTGTGACTCACCGGCGAGCCGAAGTTGTGTCCGACCTCGTGGGCGAAGGTGATATGGGAGACCTTTGGGGGGACGTGGGAGGCGTAGTTCTGCACCGTTATGATGCCCGTGTTCAAAGATTTCTTCTTCCCATCAGAGTACAGCTTACTCTTCTCACAGATCCCACCCGAGCTGCCTGGAAACACACCAACGGGCACGCGCACACACACACACACACACACACACACACAGAGAACATTGAGGGCATGAAGAATTCTAACTTTGAGGGCTTTGAAGCTCTCTGCATGGGCACACACGGGCACACACACACACAGACAGACACACACACACACACACACCTGAGGGAGCTCCGACCCAGGCCAGGCCGAGTACCCCGTCGTCGAAATCACGGTCAGTAAAGACGTAGGCCAGACAGTAGTCGTCATGGTTCTGCTCGGAGTTCAGCTCAAGGAACTTCTCCACACCGATGTTGGCGAAGCGGAAAGGGTTGGACTTGTCCCGCTCATCGCTAGTGGTGTTGATCTGGAACACATAGAAACACACAACCACAACGTCAGGAACACACAGAAACACACAACCACAACATCAGGAACACATTAGAAACACACAACCCCAACGTCAGGAACACACAGAAACACACAACCACAACATCAGAAACACACAACCACAATGTCAGGAACACACAGAAACACACAACCACAACATCAGGAACACATAGAAACACACAACCACAACGTCAGAAACAGGGAGAAAGACACACAACCACAACATCAGGAACAGGGAGAAAGACACACAACCACAACGTCAGGAACAGGGAGAACAGTGCGCAGTCATCCTATCAAACAGCAGGAAAAGACGAGTCATTGTTTCTAACAGAGCCAATATCTGTGGAGAGAGAACAGTAGTCCCTTTTAAAATAACCAAACTCAGCCCACTAATATGTCTTTTCCACCAACAGAAAACCGGCTCTGTTCCCATTCGCGAACCAAAATTTGAACCGGTATCATTATCAGGTTGAAATAATTATCATAAGCCATAATTGGTGTGGTGATTTTGATTAACAAATTCATTTTTTTCTGATTATATATATATATATATTTATATATATATATGATAACATATTTTCAGAATGAATTTTGATCTGAAGTTATTGCAAATATCTTCTTGAACGGTCAGTCAACACACCAGCCTAATTCACACTTTCTAATTCAGTGGTAGGCCCGCCCAACCTGGTTACTGTTGCTATGTCCCAACAACATTTAGCTAACGTCCAAAATGACAAGTGAACAGCAGCCTGTTCACTGCACTGAGCAGTCTCTTTTGTATGTTTACCACTGACAGGCAAGAATAGTTCAGAGAGATAATAGCCTAACAGGTCATGAGAAATGGTGAGCAATGTAATCCAAAGATCGCTGATTTCTAGATTGTCAGTTACCAATGGCTTGCATGAAAAGATATTAATTAGTCTAATGTTATAACTTGCTTGGCTGTAGCAAAATTGTCTGTATAATGAGCCTAATGATAACAGCTTTTATAATAAATGACATGCTTTTTCTTTTGGCAATGGCAAGTGAAGTAGGACAAAATAGGCTAGCCTACGATGCAAAATGTGAAAGAGAACCTGGGGCGGCTTGTGTTCACAATACACAGATAAGGAAAACTGCACCGCAGACTTCAAAGCTAACCGTGCCGAGAATACCTACTGAGACGGCCTCAGTTCGGTTCGCTTTAAAGGGGTCTGAGTTTGGTTGGCGTGTTCACATATGCACAAAAAATGCTGAGTCATCGATCTGAATTAATTTAGAAGGCTGAAAGGGACCAAGTATTAAAACACCCTAACAGGGCTAGCGTCTGTGGAGAGAGAAGACTGCTGGATCATAGTTTCTGAGAGAAGGTTCTAGGTCCCTCACCCGTATCCTCTTGACCATGAAGCTGATGTTGCGGATGCCCATGAAGTCGGTGCCCTGGTAGATGGCATCAATGGCCTTCACGTGGCTGGAGATCTGCCCAGGAGAAGAAGGCAGTAGGCCACAGAGATGATGCCCATTCACACAGGTTAACACAGAACCACAATATAACCTTACTGTAGTACTGTACTTACACCAATCTTAACACCAAAGGAAAATTATGTCCACAACAGGCTAGAGTGTGTATGTGTGCTGGGTTAGTACTCGAGTGTGTGTGTATGTGTAAGTGTGAGCTGGGTCAAGCCCCTGCTTGCCTGTGCGATGACAGCCTCCCTGGTCTTGTAGTACTTGTAGAAGAGGTGGTCTGTCTGGATGAAGAGCTGGCAGGTGTTCTTCTCTGGCTGGGCCATCCTCCTCTTCCTTAACAGCACGGGCCCCTCACCAGGCTCCGCCTCCAGCAGCTCATTCTGCTCCTACACAGAGGAACACTCTGGTCAGACAACTTAGACTCTAGATCTATTTATCCGCTCACCTCAACACCACTACACTATCCATCCGCTCAGCCCAACACCACACTGCCTATCTATCTATCCATTCATCTCAACCACACTACACTATCTATCTATCTACCCACTCATCTCAATACCACTACACTATTTACCTATCTACCCACTCATCTCAACACCACTACACTATCTACCCACTCATCTCAACACCACTACATTATCTACCTATCTACTCAGCTCAACACCACTATAATCAATCAATCAATCAATCAATCAATCAATCTATATCTATCTATCTATCTATCTATCACCTCAACACCACTACACTATCCATCCGCTCAGCCCAACACCACACTGCCTATCTATCTGTCTATCCATTCATCTCAACACCACTACACTATCTATCTACCCACTCATCTCAAAACCATTACACTATCTACCTACTTATACGCTCAGCCCAACACCACTACACTATCTACCTATTTATCCGCTCATCTCAACACCACTACACTATCTACCTATCTACCCACTCATCTCAACACCACTACACTATCTACCCACTCATCTCAACACCACTACACTATCTACCTACTTATCCGCTCAGCCCAACACCACTACACTATCTACCTATTTATCCGCTCATCTCAACACCACTACACTATCTACCTATCTATCGGCTCATCTCAACACCACTACACTACCTATTAGGGCTGTAACGATACAAACCGAATCGTGAGTTTGGTGTATCACAATTTTTGACCCATGGTTCGATACATACCTCGATTTTTTGTGTGTGTGGATAAGGTTATTTTTTTAACTAGATATTTTATTAAATAACATTGAATAATTTGGAAACTAGATCACGATATTTGACTATATAAACTGGAATTATTTGAACACTGAATATACACATATTGTATATAATAATAATATACAATTATTATATTCTGTCTCTTGCTGCTTCAGCTGTCAGCAGCTCTGGTTGAAGTCTGGAAAAATTGTAAACAAAGTAGCCTAGTTGACTAGCTTATCATAGTCTACTGTAGGGCTGCACGATTATGGCCAAAATGATAATCACGATTATTTTGATCAATATTGAGATCACGATTATTAATTAATTTTAGTGAGAAAAATATTTTTTCCCTAAACATATTGGACTTGCTATCTGGCTCACCCAAATTCTTCCCCTCACATTTACTCCCCTAAATTACTGCAAATATAGATTTGACTGCGACTTCCAAACAACTTCCAAACAAATGTTTTGTGCGTGCTACTTTGTTAATATTTGGGAAAATGTTAACAGCCCACCGGGAATCCTCCCAACGCTCCCCATTAGCCACTTAAGCTCTGCTTCTTGTTCATGAGTTTACTGTAATCGTTTAGTCCAGGGGTGTCCAAACTTTTTGACTGAAGGGCCACATTGGGTTTTGAAAATTGGCCAGCGGGCCACACATAAATAATAATAATAATAATAATAATGTTTTGTATTATTTAAATGACAAAATAATTTTGTTGTAGAAAAATAATTTCTTAAGAAATACTATTAATTTGATGCTGTTTAATTCATTTATAAATGGTGCAGTCACTTTAAGACTCTTTGCCAGCTCCACTCAAATAGCCTATGGCTAGTGCTGTGCCTATGGCTGTGCCCTCTCACAGTTTAAAATTGGTCAGTAGTGGGAACTACTGTTGCCATCGCCCTCTCTCCCACGCTCAAATGCGTCCCCAATTAAATGGACTAGCATAACGTAGTTAGATCTGCTGCAATGGAGATACTATGTATCTCGATGTGACAAGCTGTTTTGACATTGACATTGTAAACGTTCTCTAAGAAGAGTGTAAAGCAGTTTGTAGTAGCCTAAAGTTAACCACAGCGTCGTCTATCGCTGGAAAAAATAGCGGCGGCCTATGATAAACTAATAAATGCTCGGCCGGGCGGTGCGTGGCTGGCGCAGTTTGGACACCCTGGTTTAGTCATTCGTTGATATGTAAAACACTGACGTGTAGGCTACATTTTCATTATTGTTCACTCGTTTTGAGTAGGCTGTGTCTTGAAACGCATATGCATTGTAGGTTGCACATGAAGCTTATAAAATACATGAATAAAATTCACGCATCCCGTCGTTAGCTCAACTCTTATTACAGTAGGCTATAGGCTATCGGAGGAAGCAAACAAGGACTATAAAAGTTAACGTGATAAAAAAAGGCATGTGTGGTTTACGTCATGTGATGTGTTTCACGGTATGAGTTGAGAGCCCTGCTTTGCTTATATTTTTGGTTAACTTAACTTGCCTGAAATCAGAAATATTTTTTGAACAATGGATGATCCGCCCGAGGGACAAGCTCTTGGCCTTCTGCTGTGCCACACATTTGATTTTTGATCGTCGTTTATTGTATAGTCTAACTAGCCTACTAATAGTTAACATAATGTCACTAGTCCACAGTGCATCAGGCTGAACAGTGCAGGGAACAGCTGTCATTGGTAGGCTGCATGCAGGCACATGGTCAGACAGGTTTAAGGAGCGCTTGATTTGTTTTGTAGCGGAGCGTTCTATGGGTTGCCAGGTTGGTTCTATAGGTAGAGCACGCATTTGAAATATCGCTTGATCACGCAAATTTGATCGTGGGAAGCTAAAATCGTGATCGTGATTAAAATTCGATTAATTGTGCAGCCCTAGTCTACTGGTTGGACTGTTCAGTTTCCCCACATGTGTTAAAGTTTCAAGGTAATACTTTTTCTCCTTGGGACAGGCCATTTTGAGTCTTTTGAGAAAAAACATTGGTATTGAGATGATCAGGCAACTGGAATGCAAGAGTTTTAAATACATTTGCGCAGCATGCTAATGATTCTAACCGGATTTAATAACACTTTAGCTAGTCACCTTCTGCGTCCTCGCTTTCAAGATTGTGAATGTTTTATTTGGATTAAATGTTCATGCTGAAGTAGCCTGGCGGGCCATTCTATATCATCGAAATGTATAGTCTGGAATCGAATCATTCACCTGCTTAATCCAAGGGGCGGGCAGAGAATTGTCTTTCAAACTGCCTAGGCATGCAATAGGCCAGCTTCACGACCATATCCGTATCCGGTCGGCAAAGCGGCAAATACATCCTTCTTCGAAAGGAATGACTTAAGTGCATTGTGTTGCTCTACTTTCAAAGAAAAGCACAAGTCCAACTCCTCCAAAGTTGACGCGTAGCGCCGATTCAAACAACCGCTCTTAGTTCGCCATAGCCACCTTCCTTGTTCACCGTCGCAGGATGTCGTTATCCTGTTAAGCCCGCCTTAAGACTCTCTAACGAAATATAGCGCTGTGATTGGAGAACATCCACGGTGTTAAGTCAATAGAAATTCCTATGGTTCGATACTAGACGTACAGGCTGAGCAAATTAATTTGCCGCCGCTAGGGTGCGTCTAGATTTCTAGGCTAATGCTGAAGTGCATGTCCATTGAGCGAGCGAGCAAGAGAGCCCAACACTACTATACTCTATTGATATATCCACTCAGCCCAACACCACTATACTCTATCTGTCCACTCAGCCCAAGACCACTGCACTTTATATTTTGGTGCTCTGATATTTCATATTTAGGTAAGAGGCAAAGCACTGATATTTCATATCTGAGTGAAAGTTCTCCAGCTGCCAGAGTTAAGAGGGACATTCAGGAGGCACAAGGGACATGGACCGTGGCCTGAGTGGGATTCATGCTGATGAATGGAGAGTAGGGCTGTGCATCGATATTGAAATATCGATTTATCGTGTCGCCACTTGCCAAATATCAATATTTTTTATTAAAGCATTAGGCGGTGCAAGAATGTCTATACAGCTGACTATTGCGTTATTTTATTATTATCTGTCTGCTGAATTATCAGTATAATGTGATCTACGTATTATACTGCCCAGGTGGTAATTATCAGTATAATGTGATCTACTTATTATACTGCCCAGGTGGTACACAGCAAGTTATGTTTCCAGCTCTATTTTTACATTTTCAGTAAAATATCGCAATAAGTATCATATTGCAATACCGTAAAACTTCAAATAATCGCCGAGTCCCTAAGAGACGCCTGTCTCTTTTAAACTCCTGGCGTGGCTACAGGTTTGGGTTAAAGGCCGGTCTCCAGTAGAGGCCTGGTCTGTTTTTTAGTTTCGGGTTGTATTTAATCTTCTAAAACCCGTCAGATCGTCTGTTTAAAGATTCGCAATGACACAAAACCGTTACAGAAAGGAGGTTACAGCAGTGTAAATTAGATGTTGCACGTCGTTACAAGCCGTCGCAAAGCCTTCACATGTCTGGTCACAGTTGCAAGGTTGCATCAAGTTGCTGCTCATCTCGTTGCGAATCTTGGGTGTGATTTGGGCTAAAGTATGGCTCAGACTGCGCACGTTATGATTAGATGGCATTAAAAGACTGCGGTGGGGAAAAGCTAGAGTTCCAAATTGTATAACTGTTTTCCCAATATGAACTATGCCTATATGTCTGACTTCGTCATTGTTCAATTCATCCCTTGTGTTTAAAATTTGCGGAAAGGCCGATGGTAAGCTTGTTTTTATGCTGGCAACAAAACCAGAACGGTTTGCGAACGTTATTCTTTATTCTAAATGCCATGGCGATAAAGAGAAAGAAGTCAGAAAAGGAATTTACCTTAGACTAGGCTATATCAGAGCCCGTCTACGGACATTCTCTGGCTATATAACCTACTGAAAAAGGTTTATGATGTAAAGTCAAGTGTGCTTCTAGGGACTGGTGTGTGCGCGCACAGTTTTTATTGATGAGTCAGAGTGGCAAGTGCTGCGCATAGTTGCAGTGGAATGTGGCTGCCCAGGGCATTATAAAACTTCTTACTCTTAGACCTACTCATACACGGCGGTGAAATTGCCTATTTAGCTGTCTAAATTCAAATCATATGCTGGGGGAGAAATCGTCTGACATCCATGATTATTTTGTTATTCAGCACCCCTGGTCAAAAATATGTTCCCGCGCGCCTGGAAGTAGGCTATGATTTGAATGTAGACTGTTGTCAAATTTGGCAAATACAAAACGGGAGAAACAATATGGTTCATGCTCTCTCATGCGGTTTCATTCATGCCGAAAGGAGGAGAATGAAACATTAAACACGCGTTCCACTTTTGCATAAATAATTCCTGAACAGTTTTGGTCAGGGCTGATAATGCAACTGTATTTGACAAAGGACCGATATAGGCTATTTGCTAGTGAGAAAATATGAGCTTTCAGTGTGATACGATCTCTTTGTAGATTACGTTTAATTAAAACGTGGTTCATCTGTTCTGGCTATCCCCGCTTTTGGATCTTACTGTATCTCACTCAATGAACAACATCTCAACACTAAATGAATGATGATCCGTAATTGTCATCAGATAGCCTAGTCATATAGGTAGACATTCAGTGTGTTTGAAATAATTAATTCGATAATATTTTCCATCTTTGCAGAGGAAAAGTTTTGTGTAAAGGGAATTAAAGGCCTTTCTCATATAGACGCCTGTCTCTAATAATAGCCGGTGCAGTTTGGCGATTTGGGAAAATAAAAGCCCGGGCTATTTTTTTACGGTATATTGTGACGTATTGTATCGTGACCCATGTGTCATGATGCGAATTGTATCGTCCTTGCCAATGGAGAGGTGTGTGTGTGTGTGTGTGTGTGTGTGTATGTGTATGTATGTGTGTGTGTATGTATGTGTGTGTGTATGTGTGTCTCACGTTGATGGGCTCATCTGCCCCAGAGCTCTGGTACTTCTTCATCCTGTCGAACACGCTGTGGTCGGCACAGCCGCCTTGAGGGCCGTACTTATGGGGGTAATCTGCAAAGGACAGAGAGGCACAGGTAGTATCACACCACAGTCTAACTCTAACACTAATATCACACCAGAGCAGTTTAACTCACACTAATATCACACCACACTAGAGCAGTCTAATTCACAGTGATATCACACCAGAGCAGTCTAACTCACACTAATATTCCACCACACCAGAGCAGTTTAACTCTTTCATCTTTTATTCCCCCTCTGCTCCTGAGGCTCAAATCCCTGCTGGATGACATCACTCTCTTAAGGATGACATCACTCCTCTCCTTAACCTTCTTCCTCTCTCCGTTCAGACACTCATGTAGGGAATTCTGCCTGTTTACACAGATACACATTTAACCATCTCTGACTCTCTGTAAAGTGCACATAGGAAGGGAATTTCTCTCTTTCTCTCTCTCTCACACACACACACACACACACACACACACACACACACACACACACACACACACACACACACACACACACACACACACACACACACACACACAGGTGAAGTGTTCTGCCAGAGGGGTGGAAGAGTGTTGCGGGGCCATTAGCTCAGGCGGAGGAGCATTTGAGCAGAGGCAGCTGCAGGGTGGGGCTCTGGGCTTCTATTACCGACAGCAGAGCAGGAGAGACGAGAAACGCACACAGAGGAAAGAGAACCGACCTCACACTTACACATGCGCTCGAAAGGACACACCC
>NC_063199.1:20878628-20908628 GCF_017589495.1 Alosa alosa
TCATGGTGTTGGAAGATAGTGTGTGTCTCTGTGACATAGGCCAACCATGGCATGAGTGAGTCATGGTGTTGTAAGATATTGCCGCCATGGAGGTGTGGACTAACATCAGAGCGCTACTTAGACAACAGAGGGGACGACGCAGACACTTGGCACCCATGAATAGACGATTTCTCCCAAGACGAAAGAACAATACTTCTAATAATATCAAAGAACTCACTCAATATACCCACCCATCTAATACACCCACCCTTCAGATCTCTAAGATCTAAATAATGATATGACACTAAACCAATCCACCTACATAGTAGAAAGTTGCTGTGTTACAGAGGGCCGCTCAGACAATGGCAGAAGTGCCGTTTGTCATGTTATCAAAATGATTTTGGAAACGTAAGGTGAAAACGTCAAAAAACTGTTAATGGTGCCTTTAGACTAGAACTCCATCCCAGAAAAGCACACACCCCACTATCAGAAAACCGCACCAACATGAAAAAAATGCTTTTGTAGCTCATATTTTCAGTTATGGGCTCTGGAACACACACACACGCACACGCACACACTCACTGTGAGACCATGAGATCAGCACTAGGTACTATGGGCCACTGTGAGACTATGAGATGAGCACTAGGTGTTATGGGCCACATTGAGATTATGAGATGAGCACTAGGTAAACCATCAGTAACTCACTACAGCCAGTGCTATGGATTATCACATGCATGGAGTAAGTACTGAATCAGCACTACTGGATGGGGAGTATGGCTATCCAAAGGGACTATTGAATACAGCTAATAACGTTTATACTGGCTGCACTCTCTAGCAGGTCTCTAGCGGAGTCTGGTATCTAAAGAGCACCAAACAGGCCACACCTTCCGTGTGCGTGGAAGTCGAGGTGGAGAACCCGGTCCTCGTGGTCCAAAGCCCTCTTGGCCCGCTGGTGTTGCATGTGGACCTCCTCAGTGTCGTAGGACAGGCCCTCATAGTGTCGGATGTACTTGTTCAGTGGGTTGCCGTAGTAACCTGTTCCAGAAACAAGAAAACGGAGGTAAAGAACACAGTGTTCCACAAATAGGCTATAGGCTGCACAAGAAGTGTTCCAATGGCATATATGCTATAGGCTGCACATGAAGTGTTCCAATGGCATATAGGCTATAGGCTGCACAAGAAGTGTTCCAATAGCATATGCTATAGGCTGCACATTAAGTGTTCCAATGGCATATAGGCTATAGGCTGCACATGAAGTGTTCCAATGGCATAGGCTATAGACTGCACATGAAGTGTTCCAATGGTAGGCTACAGGCTATATATAAAGTGTTCCAGCAGCATACATATATATATATATATATATATATATATATATATATATATATATATATATATATATATATATATATATATATATATATGTAGTATGTATAGTATATATGTATATAGGCTATAGGCTATAAGGTGTTCAAATGGCATATAGGCTACATATAAAGTGTTTAAATGGCATAAAGGCTAGACCATTGACTATAAGGAGTCCCAATGACATATAGGCTATTGGCTATAAGGTGTCCCAATGACATATAGGCTATAGACTGTGCATAAAGTGTTCCAATGGTAGGCTACAGGCTATATAAAGTGTTCCAGCAGCATATAGGCTATAAGGTGTTCCAATGGCATATAGGCTACATATAAAGTGGTTAAATGGCATAAAGGCTAGACCATTGGCTATAAGGAGTTCCAATGACATATAGGCAATTGGCTATAAGGTGTTCCAATGACATAGAGCGTGTTTCTCAAAGTGTGGTCAGGGGACCACTGGGGGTCTACAAGCTATCCTAAGTGGTCCGCGAGCAGACGTGGTCAAATATAATATAGAGAAGTTGTTTGCAATATTGAACCAACTTGTATGTAAATCCAAACAGTTCTGAACACTATCTATGTAAGATATGCCAGTTTAAATCATATGAATCCTCTGACACAATAAGCAAAGTGCAAAGACAATAAGCAAGGTAGGCTTATTGTGTAGGCTAATATACTGTTGAAGTAGGTCTAATCTTTTTTTTTTAGGTGGTCGAGCTTTTCTTTTTTATTGGTTAAGTGGTCCTTCGTCTGAAAAAGTTTGAGAAACACTGACATAGAGGCTATTGGCTATAAGGAGTTCCAATGGCATATAGAATATAGGGTCCATATTAAGTGTATAGGCTATACATAAATTGTTCCACTGGCACATTTGGTGATGATGCAATAATGGGCTAATAAATCTGTTTCCGGGTCCAACAGCCTTCAGAGCCGCTCCTTTTTCTCCAAAAACAGTAAAATAAACAATTTTTTTCCGCTATACAGAGTAGCCTTTAAGATAACTGCACAATAATTAACATACATGAAGCACATGCAAGTATATGAACATATGCACTCAAACCCAAGTTTAAAAATGTGTGTTGTGTTAAAACATCTCCTTCCTTTCCGTGTGTCATAGTCTTCTTGTGCAACGCAGTCTTGTCCAAACTGACGGCGCACAAAACAATACAACACAAATGTGCTCCGACTGAGGTCAACCTGAAGCTGCATGTGTTTATCCAAAATGGAATTGACAATTCTACAGTTAGAGCACTGAGCTGAGATTTTTACCTTTGAGCTTCGAAATTGTTTGCACATAGTCAGTCATTACTTTGAGCAAAACTTAGAACTTTTTAGACATCGCCCTAAATTTCCATCCATACATCTAAATAGTAAACATTTTTCATAATTCCATACTTTTCCAGACTTGCACAAACACCCTGTTCATTAAGTAGAAAAGGTGACAACAATAATAATCACTACTAAGGCTGTGATAGGCTGACACCAGACATAATTTCACTGCATTTCTTACTTCCAGTAACTATATGCATGTGACAATAAACTTCCTTGTATCCTTGTACTATTTATAGTTATTACATAGGCCTATTTATTGAACAAGCTGAGAATGGTGTCAAAGTGGGTCAGGGATGTAATGCTACTGTAGAAAGGTTTTTGTAAAAGTTTGAGAACTCCTGGTTTACATCATGTAGGCTACTTGAAGGAAAACATAGTGTACAGTCTATAAAGGTTTTGGGAAAATCTGTTTTTTAAAAAATCTAACCTCTATGATGAAAATTGGCAAGCTTTTAATTAATGGCTCATCTCCAAATAACTATTTCCTTAGTGGCCTAATGACTGACATGAAACATCTTACTAGGTAGGCCTACCGCTATGCATTTTACTGTTGTTCTAACATAGGCCCTTGTATTACATAGGGTCATATGCGTTTGTAAATGATACACTGGAAGTAGTAAGGAAGTGAAAGTCAAAGTATCAGTGGTGTACACTGTAAGCGTCAGGTGAGTTTACAATCAGCAGTTTGCTGACACCATTACCTTATCGCGAGAACCGACATCAAATTTCAGACATCATTCCGGAGAAAAATGCTCATAAGTTAGCGAGTTAGCTTGTGTTGTTTCAACAATAACAAACCGTTTGGGGTCTCCATCAAACTACCTGCATCCAATATAATGCAATAAAACAAGTCGGTCCAGATATTATTGCACATTTTACGGCTTTGAAGTTAAAACCACGTAGCCTAACGTTGACGTTACATGAAATGCAATCATAACAAAGACCAACGCAGGACTGTCATTCGGTGATAATGTCGAAAATGTAGCTTACATGCTAAGAAGCTAGCTTATCTGGTTGACATCAGCCAGCTAGCTAATTCAATCGATTTAACCACCCATTTTCAAAACAAAATTGCATTTTTCCAAGGTTCAGTTGGTGCGTGTTACCAACTGCGTCGTTAACAAGTGGTGTCGTTAGGTGTTTTATACTCATGTTGTAGAAAAATACTGTAACATAATTTTTTCTCGCCCTTATAAATCCGTGATTTCAACCAAATGCTTTGGGTCGCAGGTTAGCATCACTCCATCTTATTGCTAACAGGAAAGTCCAATAAAAACCAGCCTGCATCATCACTGCTCGCAAGCTTGGTGGTGCCAGGTCTGCATACATTGTATATATCCACTAAGGATTTTACAATTGTAATTGCATTTTAAGAAGCATATATTATTAAATCTCAAAGCCTACAAAACAACCGGTAGCAAGCTAGCAGCTAAAGCTGATTTTGCATCCCACAGAATGGGAAGGCCAGATTCCGTTATGTTGCTCTCGTCAGCTGTCTCTCTCCATCCCTACTCTTTCACAGCGCGAAAAACGTTTAATGCAACGGAATGCAATATAAATGAACTTCGCTCACCTTGATTAGTTTTAATGAAGCACAGCAGACAGATCAATTTGATTATAACCATATCGGCTACATCCATTGTTAGGGCATTGACACCGCGTCCAGTTTATTGTCCTTCTTAAGGCGCAGCCGCCCTGTGTTTACAGCAGTTTGCTTTCATGGCCCCTTCTCGGGTCTAGCGTCATGACGTTAGACGCAGGATTACGTCTCTCCTTCAATAGACTATCCAGTAGGATATTAACTGTAAGTATTATGGCTATAACCAATAGATTACTGTTTTTATATTTCAGGAACCTATGCAAAATGCACTTCAGATACCACATTTCCATTAATTTTAGACATTTGCTGTAAAACTTAGGCTATAGAACAAACTGTTAATAGGCTAGACTAGACTACAGAGCAAATCGGTTTATGAATGTTATGAGAACCATAATCATAATGTTATCTTTACGCCTAGGCTACGCCTGCTGTAAGATATGCTATGCCTATTCAAACGAAGCACCTGATTAACTTAGTCAGACATGCAGGCCAAAAATGTTTTATGAACTTATCTCATTGTTTTAATAGTATTTTATTAGGTATAGTCTGCAAGATCAGACACAGTCCAGTCATTTTAAGCCAAAATAGGGGTCAAGGTTGAACAAATTGCAACACAAGCAAACTTAACTAATTTAGAATCCTCAATATGTCCTGAGTAAGGGGAAAAAAGCCCCGAAGAATCCTGATAGGGGAAAGTTTAGAAAAAGACCCAAATATACCCTATTCATGCGCCTATACAGTATTTTTCTCACGTGAATAGGGAAAAAAAAATAACCTTCACATATCACCATGAAAATTACTGAGTTGATTACTTACATTTTTTGTTTGTCTTGATGTATTATACGTTTTTTGATATTGTTTGTTAACATGGGCAAACAGGGCATAATGTAATTACGTATGGACCCTTTCAAGAGAGTTCCATTCTCAGCATCATAGTTGGCCCCACAGGACTTCCTTTTTAACATTCCATATGTTATCTTAATGCAGAGGAAGTAGATTGGGGCCCAAATAGAACGTTCAAGCATTGTTTTTGTTTTTATTTTTGAAAGGGTCTATAGTAAATTTAACCACAACGGAGCTAATAGTCCAGGCAAAGGTCTGACCCAAAACTAATGGCAACAGTTGACTGATATACTGTCTGTCCAATCAGAGGGGCCTGTATGATGTCCCTTTACTTTGCACAATTTTTGTCTAAAACAATAATCGGACAGCACAGTATGTTTATGTTAGTGAATGCAGGAAAATTGTGAAGGCAAAGTTGAAGATGGACATGATCATGTCCTAATTCGACAGAAGGGTGCAGATGGGATAACTGACTATTGTTGTGACATCTGGCAAAAATGCTATACTAATAAATATAGTTTAAGATTAATAATTAACAATGCATGCCTATGCATGGGTCATGGTTTTACCAAAGTCATAGAACAGTCAAAACTATACATATTCTAAAAGTATATGCACTGTACATAAAATATAGCATCAATCAACTTATGTCCCATCTTCCTCCATACCATGCATAACACATACTCCTCTATGTAGGAGGCGAATCAAGTGAACAGCTGATACATTTTGGCCTGCACTATTAAGGGAAACAAATTCAACACCCTAAACTATATATTTTCTGAAAGCATATACCCTCCGGAGGAGATATAACACCATTTAAGACATTTCCCATCTTCCTCTATGCCATGCACAATACATTGCCCTCTATTCTGTAAAGGCGAATCTAGTGTAAAGTGGATACATTTTGGCCTATACTGTCCAGGGAAAACAAATTAAACACCATAAACTATATTATTTTCTATAAGCATATACCCTCTAGATGAGATATAATACCAGTTAAGACATGTATTATCTTCCACCATGCCTTGGACAATTTGTTTGTCAAATGTTGCAATTAGTTTTGGGTCACTATAGCTATACATAATTACATTATGCCCTGTTTGCCCATGTTAACAAACAATTTCAAAAAACGTATAATACATTTTTTGTTTGTCTTGATGTAAGTAATCAAGTTTGCTTGTGTTGCAATTTGTTCAACCCTTTCTCCTAAAATGACTGGACTGAATGAAAGGGGGTTCATTTGCATAGCCTAGCCTACAGTGTATTTCGTTACTAAGGTGACAGCGTCATCTTTTGCCATTGAGGATACCAGTAGCCTCAAGACAGAATATCAGATGTCGAGCATAGGTGGAAACCGCTGTTAATCCATGCCTTTTGCAGTGGTCGGACGGCAAACGTTTTCCCCAGGTATAGGCTATGCGGTATTATCGAATTTCTGCTTCGGAGAATTTACGAACGTATTTGTTTTGCTGAGTCTACTGTTGCATTGATGCTTTTAAAAAGTTAAGCTGTATTATTTTTTCCCCACAAAGCTAAGGGACGTTGTTTGCGTGCGGGGCTGTCTGCCGCTGTTGCTCACCTGCCACCCAAGCTACCCAAGATGCTGCGACCGCGCCTTCCTACTCTACCGAGACATGACAAGTGGGAGTCTTAAAAAGGTCACGTTTTCATTCATTAGGCTTCTAATACAGAACTATTCGGTCACTCTGGTATCCCTCACAGGAGAACTCGCCAAAGTGAGAGACAGTCAGAGCTCCCCGAGGGTGATGATATGGCCCCCAATCCGTGCAAGGGCAGCGCTATCAGAAAGGCTGAAGGTCAGGACCAGATCCGTCTCCTACTTGACGAACACATCCGTGCAGTTTCGGCGCTTATTCACCGACTCAACAAGGATATTCAGGTAGCTTAGGCTACTATGGTAATTGAATCCAGGGAACACCCGTTTGTGCTATAGAGAGGTTTTCCTGTGTGTGTGGGTGTATAAACTGTATTGAGGTGTGTTTGTATAAACTGTATTAAGATATGTGTGTGTACAGGGTGTCCAGCAGCAGATGCAGGCTCAGGATGAGGTGACCTACAGGACCCAAGCCAGCGTCCGTAAAATGGAGGTGCAGCAGCTGGTGGTCCTGAGTGACCTCAGAGCCAGAGTGGGGAGGTCAGAGGTCAACATTATCTTCAGAGACTTCCTTCTCTGATACTTCCACTTCCTGCTCTCCCCACCATCTGTTCCTTTGGCTTCTCACACAGGGAGTCAAGCAGAAGGCCGATCTGTGGTGCCTGACACACTCTGTTAGTGGGGAATTTGAGTGGCAGAACCTTTGTTTTAAAAACAAGATTTTAAATGTAGGCCTACAACTATCAGATCCAGTCCAGTTCAGCTTGCAGTGCAGTGTAGGAATAAGAGAGGACTTCCCTGCAACCAGTCACTATTCTCTGTGTATGCGTATGCTCAAAGAAGAACCTGAGCGCATCATTAGAGTCCTGATCATCCCAGCGATAAAACGGCTGATCTCACTGCAGGTCTAACGAGGTAAACAGTACTAGGATGAGCTCAGCTGTACTGATGTGGGAATCTCCACTCAGCTTCTCTCCTGTGTATTCACCTTAGGGTGTGAATGTGTGTGTGTGTGTGTGCTCTAGTGATGATGATGTTGCACCTCTAGTATTACACACAGCTAACAGACTGGGCTGCTGGCTCCTATTTCATACTCCAGAAGACCAGAGCTGGACACTGCTCTGCTTCAGTGACACACACTTACACTCATACACACACACACGCACACATATGTATGCATGCACACGTTTTACATTATTTCCAAATAACTTCAAATATGGCACACACACACACACACGCAGTTGCACTTACTGCTCTGTCTGATCTTTAATACTCATCAGGACACTTCACACTCTCCTCTCAGACTTACAGCAAACACACAGACACACACACACACACGTGTAACAGGCATAAGGTATGTGTGTGTGTGTAATGTGTGTGTCTATTGTGGATGTTAACAGGTGTGACGACAGCATTACCAGGCTGGCTGCTGATTTCCGCAGCACCAACGAGAGAATTTACAAGATGATACGACAGCATCACGGCTCCCAAACACTCATGGAGTCCAAGCTCAGAGATTTGGAAGCACAGGTTGCTCAAACTTGCACACACACATGTAAACACACACACAGTCACACACACACACACACCAGAGCCATAGAGAGAAAGAGAGTTGCAACACTCTTTGATATCGCTGCCACGTGGTCATACACAAACACACACACACACGCTATCTTTAAACTTTAAAACAGGCCCACAGCCATCAACACAGCACAAATCTCAATATAGCCAACATGTTACTACAGGATGGTACCAAGTTGATTTTAAACTGCTGCTATATGATATGCTTGTGTGAATGTCCATGTATATCTGTCCTGTGTGTGTGTGTGTGTGTGTGTGTGTGTAGGTCCGTTTGCAATGCAGCAAAGCAGTGCGAGGACGCGCCCTAGAGCACACCAGCACACCATCAAGCAACACACTGGACACAAAGTAAACCATCTCCCGCCCACATACACACATCCCTCATAAACACACACACACACACACACACACATATTCCTTAATGGACTCTATAGCCGTTAGTGGGGTCCTGCCAGCCGCTGAGGTTGTGCCCTTCCCTCTGTGTCTCCAGACTAACAGCCGCAGGGCAGAGCGGTCTGAGGGAGCAGGAGTGTGTGCTCAGGGACGCCGTGGAGAAGATCGCCAAGCTGTGTCAGTCCATCAAAAACAAAACTGTAAGAATAGCAGTGTGTGCATATATCACAATGTGTGCATATATCGCAGTGTGTGTGTATCAAATGCCTGATTGAACCTACCTGTGGACGTCTGTTACAGTTGTTGACAGTCATGCAGATACATTTTAGTTTTTTTTATTGGCCAGGCTGAAGACAGTGATATCTGTTATTGTTGGTGCAACTGTAGGTAATTCACTTCTGGGATGTCACGCACCCCTTAGAAAATGTTTTATTTTGCAAGTAAAATGTCTGACCACGTGTCCCGTTTGTGAGGTGTTTGCGCTCCACCAGGGGGGTTAAGCTAACTTAGGACCATATAGTTAGGGTGCTACAAGGTTAGGGTGCTACAAGGTTAGGGTGCTTCAAGGTTAGGGCTCTCCCCAGTTTGAAAGCTACTTATTCCAGTTTTGTGTGTGGTAAGTTCAGTAACAGAGACACTGTCTCCTGCCTGCCCCTCTTGTCTTATGAGAAGAGTAGCGATGAGAAGGCCATGGTGGAGAGATGTGTCCAGCTGTCGGACAGGCTGACCAGACTGGAGATTTCCCAGAGGAGGCGGGCCCCGCCACACCCCGACTGCAGCCTGGAGGAGTTGATTGACAGCCGCATCAGCAAACTGCAGAAGCAACTCTGGGAGGAGCTGCAGGAAATGAAAGCAGAGACCAACAATGGTACATAACACACCACACACGCACACACACACCCACGCACACACAAAGGTGCAGTATGCCAGCTATACTATACCACACCACTACACACCCGTCACTGGTCCGGAATGCCCACGGTATGCCAGCTATACTATACCACCACACACCAGTCACTGGTCCAGTCTGCTATCAGTACCACACACACGGATGCAGCATGCCAGCGGACCCACAGATCACACATGATTATATTCTTAATCCAATATGTGGTACATTTTGACCACTGTCCACCATTCGTTTGCTACAGGAATCCATCTGCTACCACTTTGAGTCATAAGCATACGGACCAAACTGAATTATTACTGTTTGTGTTTGTGTTAGGATTTGCCATCGTTCATGACAGCCTGGGGTCTCTGAGGAAGGTCCTGGAGGCCAAGATGAAGATGGAGAGAGATCGGCTCCTGAGGCGTCTTAGGGTGAAGGAGATCGGCTCCTGAGGTGTCTTAGGGTGAGGGAGGAGAGATCGGCTCCTGAGCTGTCTTATGGTGAAGGAGAGATAGGAGAGATCGGCTCCTGAGCTGTCTTATGGTGAAGGAGGAGAGAGAGGAGAGATCGGCTCCTGAGCTGTCTTATGGCGAAGGAGGAGAGAGAGGAGAGATCGGCTCCTGAGCTGTCTTATGGCGAAGGAGGAGAGAGAGGAGAGATCGGCTCCTGAGCTGTCTTATGGCGAAGGAGGAGAGAGAGGAGAGATCGGCTCCTGAGGCAGTCTTATGGTGAAGGAGGAGAGAGAGGAGAGATCGGCTCCTGAGGCAGTCTTATGGTGAAGGAGGAGAGAGAGGAGAGATCGGCTCCTGAGGCAGTCTTATGGTGAAGGAGGAGAGAGAGGAGAGATCGGCTCCTGAGGCTGTCTTATGGTGAAGGAGGAGAGAGAGGAGAGATCGGCTCCTGAGGCTGTCTTATGGTGAAGGAGGAGAGAGAGGAGAGATCGGCTCCTGAGCTGTCTTATGGTGAAGGAGGAGAGAGAGGAGAGATCGGCTCCTGAGGCGTCTTAGGGTGAAGGACAAGAGATCGGCTCCTCACCCTGAGGAGAGGGAGGAGAGAGAGGAGAGAAGACCCTAAGGCGTCTAAGAAGGCGGGAGGAGAGTGTGGCGGTGGAACAGGGGAGACAAGACAGGCTGCACGGACCACCTGTGTATGGACACATCCACAGAGAAGCACTTACTGGACCCACACACAAACACACTCTCTCTCTCTCTTTCACACACTCACACACACACACACACACACACATACACACACACGCAGCACTGAAGAATAGAGGTGTGGTGTGGGCTGTGGCCATACTAACATACATACTAACAGTGGAGCAGTTTAGTATTTTTCACAGAGAGTGGGAGAGAGAGAGAGAGAGAAATAGAGAGAGACTGAGACAGAGAGGGAGTGGAAGAGAGAGAGAGGAAGAAACAGAGAGAGAGACAGAGAGAGTGGAAGAGAGAGAGGGAGAGAGAGACAGAAAGAGGGAGAGAAAGTTGCACAAAGGCATGAATAGAGATGAAATGATGACACAAAACCAGAGAGAATTCTAGAACTCCATGGAATGCCTTATCAGCGCCTGAGGCCTCAGCCTCCAGACAAGGCTTTCCCTGCATTTTCCCATGTGCATTCTCATGAGTTTATGGCCTGGCAGGGACTTGGAAGGTCGTCTGAAGGTCGACTCTCACACTCTTAACTGAATGGCCTTTTCATTCAGGCCAGCAGTGGATAAGATGGAGACCCTCATAGCAACCACTCTCCATCAAACGTCTCCATCTTCCGATGGCCCTCAGTCAGATTTCAGAATGACCACACAGGAGTATTCAACGCTTAGTGTTACTTTTTATTTCACAGTTCCATTCCATAGCACTTGGAAAAAACCAGCAGCTTAACCAACTGTAAGATCTAGGAGGTCAGCACTGAATGACCGCCCCCCCTAACTTCTGTTCACAGAACACAAAGGCATGCTTGTGGAGTCCATCGTAACCATGGCCACAGTCTCTCATTTCCACTGACACTCTTGCACATTTCATACACTCCTGCACATACTAGACAGTCTTTGGAGGATGCATCCTACTCTAGTCCTCACAAGAGGATGGATCCTGGATTAGTCTACACATGAGGATGGATCTTATATTAGTCCACACAGGAGTGTGGATCCTACATTAGTCCATACAGGAGGTGTATTGTAGGTGAGGACTGCACCTGCCCAGTGTTAGGTACCGGTCTTCTGCATGCCCATCAGTTGAGGCGGGTGGCACGTGCCCCGATGGCGGTCACATGACACACCTCTACGTCCGCACCCCATTTGCGCAGCTCGTCCAGCCAGATCTGCTGCTTCTGGGACAGACGGTCGTTCGGGCCCTTCACCTCCACCAGCTGGGCAAACACAGAGAAGAACAAACCCACACAGAGAAGCTGTATTAGCTGAGAATGAGATACTTGTGATTTATCTTTATGCTTTTGTGTTTATGCGTTTTCTTTTTCAACGCAGGGCTCACCCATTGGTTCATGGAAATGTGAAGTCTGGCTCAATATATTTATTAAAAAATAAAAATGGGTGATTGTTGTTTTTTGTACAACAAACTGCTTCAGTTTATGTTTTAAAAAAGTACAGTACACTGTAAACAGAAAACATTTCTGTCCTCTCTTTTGCTGCTGGGACTCTTTATAGAGCCTTGCTTTGCTGCTGGGGCGTTTGCTGTGGTTTGTTCAGCTACAGGAGAGGTGTGCTAGTCCTGCTACAGGTGAGATAAGCTAGTTCAGCAACAGAAGGTGTGCTAATTCAGCTACAGGAAATGTGTGCTAGTCCTGCTACAAGTGAGATAAGCTAGTTCAGCTACAGGAGAGGTGTGCTAGTCCTGCTACAGGTGAGATAAGCTAGTTCAGCTACAGGAGAGGTGTGCTAGTTCAGCTACAGGAGAGGTGTGCTAGTCCTGCTACAGGTGAGATAAGCTAGTTCAGCTACAGGAGAGGTGTGCTAGTTCAGCTACAGGAGACATGTGCTAGTTACAGGAGAAGTGTGTTAGTTCAGCTACAGGTGAGATAAGCTAATTCAGCTACAGGAGAGGTGTGCTAGTTCAGCTACAGGAGGTGTGCTAGTTCAGCTACAGGAGAGGTGTGCTAGTCCTGCTACAGGTGAGATAAGCTAGTTCAGCTACAGGAGAGGTGTGCTAGTTCAGCTACAGGAGAGGTGTGCTAGTTCAGCTACAGGAGACATGTGCTAGTTCAGCTACAGGAGACATGTGCTAGTTACAGGAGAAGTGTGTTAGTTCAGCTACAGGAGACGTGTGTTAGTTCAGCTACAGGAGAGGTGTGCTAGTTCAGCTACAGGAGAGGTGTGGTAGTCCTGGTACAGGTGAGATAAGCTAGTTCAGCTACAGGAGAGGTGTGCTAGTCCTGCTACAGGTGAGATAAGCTAGTTCAGCTACAGGAGAGGTGTGCTAGTTCAGCTACAGGAGAGGTGTGCTAGTTCAGCTACAGGAGAGGTGTGCTAGTTCAGCTACAGGAGACATGTGCTAGTTACAGGAGAAGTGTGTTAGTTCAGCTACAGGAGACGTGTGTTAGTTCAGCTACAGGAGAGGTGTGCTAGTTCAGCTACAGGAGAGACGTGCTAGTCCTGCTACAAGAGAAGTGTGCTAGTTCAGCTACAGATGAGATAAGCTAGTTCGGCTACAGTAGAGGTGTTTGCCCGGTGTGCTAGTCTTCTCACCTTGTAGCTAGCGGACACAGAGCTCCACACCACCAGGTCTGGCAGGCCTCCACGACAGTGCCTGTAGTCTCTGGCCATCCGCAGGATCACTTCTGCCAGGAAGGAACCGCCCATACACCCCACCAGACTCTGGGTGGAGAGAGAAGGAGTCATACACACATACAGACTCTGGGTGGAGAGAGAAGGAGTCCACCAGATGCTGGATGGAGAGAAGAGCAAAAGACTCACACACACACCTGAGCCTGCTGCAGAGAGGAGAAACGTTCCCAGCTGACGAGCGCACACACTCGGCCTTGCTGGCTCTGCCACACGTCTGCCAGAAGCTCCTGCAGTGTCTCCACCGCTGCTTCCCGCACCAGCTGCACCCGCGCCTCAATGGCCTCTTGCCGGTTACCGTAGAAACAGTCAGTGTGCAGGTCAAGTGGACACGTCTGACCACGACGAGAACAGACTGGTAAAGAGCAGCGAGCAAACCAACCACCCAGCCCTCACCCACAATCCCACATCTCAACATATACCCCCACATCGCAACACTACTCAACTACCCCCACAGCCCACAACTACCCCCACTACCCAACACTACTCAACTACCCCCACAGCCCACAACTACCCCCACAACCTAACACTACTCAACTACCCCCACAACCCAACACTACTCAACTACCCCCACATCGCAACACTACTCATCTACCCCCACATCCAAACACTACTCAACTACCCCCACAACCCAACACTACTCATCTACCCCCACATCCAAACACTACTCAACTACCCCCACAACCCAACACTACTCAACTACCCCCACAACCCAACACTACTCAACTACCCCCACATCCCAACACTACTCAACGTCCAACACTACTCAACTCCCCCCACAGCCCACAACTATCTCACAGCCCATAGACCTGAACTTGCGGTGCAGGGGGATTTTAGGTGGTGTATGATTTTAGGTGGTGTATGATGGTGTGTCCTACCTGATAGGGGTATCTGAAGACATCAGGCACGCCCTCCATGAAGATGATGTCCCACATGAGAAGCCCAAACAGGGTGGAGAAGGTAGAGCCTTCGCCATGCAGCCCTGCATGACAAGGGACACGGTCAACCTCACGCACGCATGTGATCACGATCTCACTTACATACACACACAATATCCCATCTCTCTCTCACACACACAAACACACACAGGATCCATTCCAACTCACCCTGATCGTAGCCCACACACACAGGTTATATGCTAATTACACACACACAGGCTACATGCTAACTCAACCTGATCGTAGCTCATGGGATCTGCACTTATCTGTCTCTCACACATACACACAGACTCCATACTAATTACACACACACAAACACACACGTTCCATGGTAACTCACCCTGGTTGTAGCCCACCCACACACACACAAGCTCCATACTAACTCACTCTGGTTGTAGCACACACACACACACACACACACACACACACACACACGCTCCATGCTAACTCACCTTGGTCGTAGCCCACACACACACACACACACGCTCCATGCTAACACTCACCATGGTCGTAGCACACACACACACACACACACGCTCCATGCTAACTCACCTTGGTCGTAGCCCACACACACACACACACACACACACGCTCCATGCTAACACTCACCATGGTCGTAGCACACACACACACACACACACACTCTCTGTGCTAACTCACCCTGGTCGTAGCCCACCCACATACACACAAGCTCCATACTAACTCACTCTGGTTGTAGCACACAAACACACACACACACACACACACACACACACACACACACACACACACACACACACACCTGCAAGGTTAATCACCCTGGTCAGATCCCCACACACACACACACACACACACTCAGTTAATCCCACCTTGGTCGTGAGCTCCACACACACACACACACATCTGTATAACTGGCTCGGTCATATCCCACATCACACACACACTCCGGTGGCTAACTCACCCCTGGTTGTAGCGCATTAATATTACACCTCACACACTCTCTGTTCTAACTCACCCTGGCCGTATCCCACACACACACACACACTCTCTGTGCTAACTCACCCTGGCCGTCACACACACACACACACACACACACACACCGTGCTAACTCACCCTGGCCATATCCCACACACACACACACTCCGTGCTAACTCACCCTGGTCGTAGCCCAGCTGTCTGTAGTGAGCCAGCGCCAGGTCCTCCACAGAGCACATGACTGTGGCCCCGCCCTCTTCTCCCTCTTCCTGGTCGGCCGGCCGCAGGAACACAGATTTACCCATACCCCCCTGGTGCGGGAACATGTGACCTCGGATGGTGACCTGGCCAATCACACACAGGAACACAGATTTACCCATAACCCCCTGGTGCGGGAACACGTCACCTTGGACGGTGCTCCAAGATCTGCCCTCAAACCTACAGCTGACCCCCCCACAGTCCCCTAAACTGTTTTGGGCTTAAAGCAGTCTCTCTCCAGTCAAGTTAATCGCTCGGCTGCTCAACACAACCGATTAATGCCGTTTTGTCATAATTGGCATCGGCTGATTAAATTGCTCACAAGGCAGATTAATCAAACCTGTTCGCAGATACAGGCAGCGTCTTGCGAATCCTGTGGAACAATGTTACTGCTCCTCATGTACCAAATTCACCATTCTACAGGCCAACAGAGCAAAACATGGCCATTTCACTGCTCCTCAGTAGGGATGGAACGATTACCGGTATAATGGTAAACCGCGATAAAAATGTTGACGATAATAATTACCGTTTTCATTTCAAACATCATGATTATCACTGTTGATATCACTACTGGTCCATCACTACTCCCATACCGGTCCATCACATCACTACTCCCATACCGGTCCATCACTACTCCAATCACTACTCCCACACCGGTCCATCACTACTTCGGCGCCCTTGTCCCCGTCCCCAGACTCACGTGGGGGACGTCCCTGATGTGGACACTGGGCAGGTCCTGCAGGAGGAGGCGGAACTTTTTGAGGCTCGGCGACTCCTTCATGCGGGCGGCCCGCTGGTGCAGCGCCAGCTGGTGACCAGTCCGGACCAGTGGGTCCGAGAGGCCGTCCCGGATCGCACCGATAGCCTGTGGAACCCAGAACCAGACCAGAACGACATATATATCAAGAAATGTGTATATTTCTACATCAGGTAGGTGATCTTGACATCATGAGCTGTGCTATGCACCCACATGGAGAAATATACATGTTTCTTATAAATATACTTATAAAGCATCTCTGCTGAGTGATCCAGTATGTATGAGTGTGTGTGTGTATGAGTGTGTGTGTGTATATGAGTGTGTGTGTGTGTGTGTGTGTTAGCTAATTGGGTACCTGCTCGTGGAGTTTAAGGTGCTGCTGTAAGTTGAGGGCCAGGCGGTCCCACCAGCGCCCCCTGCTGTCTGGACAGTAGACTGATTGGGCCAGTACAGCCCTCAACTCGGCCACAGCCTCCTGCTCACAGCACAGATAAACACAAGATCACATCACCTGCACACCATCCCTTAACATCACAACACCTGCACACCGTCCCTTAACATCACAACACCTGCACACCATCCCTTAACATCACATCACCTGCACACCATCCCTTAACATCACATCACCTGCAAACCGTCCCTTAACATCACACCATAGGCAGCCGTGGCCTACTGGTTAGCGCTTCGGACTTGTTACCGGAGGGTTGCCGGTTTGAACCTCGACCAATAGGCACGGCTGAAGTGCCCTTGAGGAAGGCACCTAACCCCTCACTGCTCCCCGAGAGCCGCTGTTGTTGCAGGCAGCTCACTGCATCGGGATTAGTGTGCTTCACCTCACTGTGTGTTCACTGTGTGCTGAGTGTGTTTCACTAATTCACGGATTGGGATAAATGCAGAGACCAAATTTCACTCACGGGATCAAAAGATACTTATACATCACCTGCACTCCATCCCTTAACATCACATCACATCACATCACATGCACACCATCCCTTAACATCACATCACCTGCACACCATCCCTTAACATCACATCACCTGCACACCATCCCTTAACATCACATCACCTGCAGTCCATCCCTTAACATCACATCACCTTAACATCACATCACCTGCACACCATCCCTTAAAGGAGAATTCCGGTGTGATATTGACCTAAAGTGTGTTGAAACATGATACCGAGTGTGAACGTATGTCTCATAGCTCACCTCGGCTTGTCCCCTGTACTCAGAAATCTGCCGCTAGTTGCCGCTACCAACAAGGTTTCGTTGTGGTGCCTCGGGCATCGGCCTAGCCATGAAAATAAATCACTGTTTTACACCATTTACGAGGCTCAAAGTAGCTCCATACTTCATTGGTAGACTTCCGAGGGCCTTGACATTTAAAACGAGACATGGAGAACTTTGAAAAAGCACTGGTAGATTATTTACAAGACGATTTTGTACAGACAGTACCTTAAGGAATTTTACCGTTCAACGCCATCTTGAATTTTGTCACTCTACCAATCTACCAAGTCTACCAATGAAGTATGGAGCTACTTTGAGCCTCGTAAATGGTGTAAAACAGTGATTTATTTGCATGGCTAGGCCGATGCCCGAGGCACCACAACGAAACCCTGTTGGTAGCATTGGCTAACTAGCGCCAGATTTCTGAGTGCAGGGGACAAGCTGAGGTGAGCGATGAGACATACGTTCACACTTGGTATCATGTTTCAAGCCACTTTAGGTCAAAATCACACCGGAATTATCCTTTAACATCACATCACCTGCACACCATCCCTTAACATCACATCACATCATCTGCACACCATCCCTTAACACATCACCTGCACACCATCCCTTAACATCACAACACCTGCACACCATCCCTTAACATCACATCACATCATCTGCACACCATCCCTTAACATCACATCACATCATCTGCACACCATCCCTTAACATCACATCACATCACCTGCACACCGTCCCTTAACACATCACCTGCACACCATCCCTTAACATCACATCACATCATCTGCACACCATCCCTTAACATCACATCACATCATCTGCACACCATCCCTTAACATCACATCACCTCACCTGCACACCATCCCTTAACACATCACCTGCACTCCATCCCTTATCACATCACCTGCACACCATCCCTTAACATCACATCATCTGCACACCATCCCTTATCACATCATCTGCACACCATCCCTTAACATCACATCATCTGCACACCATCCCTTAACATCACCTCACATCACCTGCACACCATCCCTTATCACATCACCTGCACACCATCCCTTAACATCACATCACCTCACATCACCTGCACACCATCCCTTAACATCACATCACCTGCACACCATCCCTTAACATCACATCACCTCACATCACCTGCACACCATCCCTTAACATCACATCACCTGCACTCCATCCCTTAACATCACATCACCTCACATCATCTGCACACCATCCCTTAACATCACATCACATCATCTGCAAGCCATCCCCTAACATCACATCACTTGCAAGCTACTATCCTCTAACAAATTAACACCATAATCTCTGTAAAGTCTACACACCCACCTCATAACACCGTAATCTCTGTAATATCTACACACCCACCTCATAACACCGTAATCTCTGTAGGATCTCGATGCCACGAGACATGATGCGGGTGTAGGTCCATCCTACAGTAAAAGACCGCAGAAATACCGGCAGCTCCTTCTCATGTCTACAAACACACACACACAAGCACACGCATACGCACATAGACACATGCGTGCACGCACACAGACACACACACACACAGTAGAGGAAGGAAACATTTTCACAAGCTGAACACACAGAAAACTTTTTCAGAGGTAATCTATCAACATGAGAACAGAAGCAAGGGCCAGACAGAGAGACTGGCTGCCATGTTCTTACTGGAGGTCCCCACTCTGCTGTAGCTCCTGCCACGTTGCCTTGGCAGCCGTGTAAAGCCCCAGGGCGTCCTCCCAGCTGCCTGACTGCATGGCGACAGTCACCTCCTGCAGGCAACGAATGGCTACCTCATACCTGAGAGGGGCGCAGAGAGAGGGCCAGTCATAACCATTTACACTAGTACACTAATACCCCAACACAAACACACACATTACAACATTAACAACACCCACCACACACACACATTACTAACTCCCACCACACATACACACAACTAAACCATTAACGGCCAAACCCAAAACACACACACACACACACACACACACACACAACCATTGACGCCCCAACACACACACACACACACACACACACACACACACATGCTGTCTGACCTGATGAGGTCGTCCCTGTGGCGGAACACCCTGGCCTGCCGCTGGATGCTGTACTCGGGGAAGGCCAGCTGTCCGGAGTTGACCAGCAGGATGGTGTAGAGCTGGCCCTGCCCACCCGCTGCTGCCGTCTCATCGTCCAGCGAGTCCGTCAGAGAGAAGAGCAGCAGCAGCCGGGAGAAGACGGCCCGCGGACACACACACAGACGCACACACCGGCCCGCCAACTGTCTCGCCCTGGACCGGGAGAAAGAGGGGGAGGAAGAGAGGGAGGAAGGGAGGAAGAGAAAAAGGGGGAGAGGGGGAGAGAAAGAGGGGGAGTGAAAGAGAGGGAGGGAGAGAGTGGAAGGAAGAAAAGGAGGGAGGGAGAGGGGAAGGGAGGGAGAGAAGAAAGGAGAGAGAAGGAGAGAGAAAGGGAGGGAGAGAGAGGAAGGGAGAGATTATTATTCCAATTAATCCATTTCAATCATTCGTAGTTTAGAGAAGATTTGGTGGGGCACGGAACTTCCACACGTACCCATAGTGTAAGCTTCAGTGATTACTCATTTTAAATCAAAGCTAACCCTGTGCTAAGTGCTTGACCCTGGCATTGCCCCATTGTCTTTATTGTCTCCAAATAGAGAATTCTGTTTTGGGTAGTGAGTCCCCTCACACCACTGCAACACCCTGTCTATCTCTGAATGATACACCTTCGCGTCTGAATCCTGAAAGATTAGGAGATGTGGTGCTTCTCACTTCTTGAGAATAACTGCCCCCGTGCTGCTGATTTGCCCCGGGGCAGAGGGGAAGAGGGCGCGTTGCTTAGCCAGCTTCAGCAGCCCCTCCACTAGCTGGGGCCTCTGGGTGGCGCTGTTTCCCCCGGTCAGGTGCAGGGTCTTGGCCAGACTCCTCAGCTCTGGGGCTGGCAGCACCTCCAGCACTTCCGCCAGTTCCTGCAGCTCATGCTCTGGACACACACATACACATACACACACGGCTATTCTTACAACTGACTGTTCTCCAAACTGAGACAAACACACACACACACACACACAGTTGATCTTCAAACTGGGACAAACACACACACACACACACTCCAAGTGGTGCTACTCACCATCCTGCAGGAAGCGTGCCTGCACCAGCTCGTCCACCACGGGCCGCAGGTCGGCGCTGATCTCCGTGTAGTCCAGCTTCTCCACCTGCAGCCACTTTAGCTTCCTTTGGAACAGACGCACATACAGCATCTGACCTGGCCCTGGTGACACACACCAGCACACACACTGCTTATCAAAGCACACAAACACACTGCTTATCAAAGCACACGAACGCAACCCCTTCATTGTACTAAATGTACTATGAACCGATTTAAAAAGTGTGTGCGTGCTTGTGTGTGTGTGCATGCCTGTGTGTGTGTGCGCGTGTGCAGGCCTGTGTGTGTGTTTGTGTACGGTCACTAAATGTACATATAAATTAATTGATCGTATGGCCCCCCATGAACAGAATTACACGAAACTCAGCATGCATTCAGAGGGTGTCATAGTGATCCTACAGGTAAAATGTTGTTGTAAAATGTTGCAGCTCTGAACATGTCAGCCAAAGATACCTGCGATTACAGAGCCTCATTTTGCTTTTTCATTTTTAACTATGTGGCGCTATACTGCAAATGAGTGGTTATGGGATGGGTTGAGATGGCCCCTTGAGTCTAACGTTCAAAACAATGTGGTCCTCCTAGGCCCTACGGTTCTCGTGTCCACCATACCCTCCACAGAGAGATGTATGCGTACCTGAGAGGTGTACACGTGTAGGCAGGTGTTACCTGAGAGCTGCTGGAAGGTGTGGACGGCGGCTAGGTCCTCCTGGTTGAAGAGCCGCCGGTCGTCCTCGTGCTCCATCACCACCTCCAGCACAGACAGGAAGTTCCGCAGGTAATACGGCTTCCGGAAAGACCCTGATGCTCCCACTCTCATGTGTGTGGCGTCAACACTGGACTCCAGATGCTCCGATTGTGATGTTCCACATTCTCTCTTCCTTGTTGACTCATAGCTCTGCTCCTGATTAAGACCAAGCTCTGCTCTCCTCACAGTCCTGGACTGCTCGTTATGAAGACCCGGTCCAGTACTAGACTGCTCGTAATGAAGACCCGGTCCAGTACTGGACTGCTGCTCACGTCTCTCTCCGGCTGAGGGCGTCTCTGCTTGTGCAATGTGCTTGCTGGGTCCTGTTTGCTGAGCGCTGGGAACAGGGCGGGTGTCCGTCTGGGTGTTATTTGTGTCTCTCTCCTGTCTGACTCTCTTGCGGAGTCTGGACTTCAGCGTGTGTGTGTCGGACCTGCTATCTCCTGGTGCCTCCATCAATCCCCTCTTCAACGAGAAGGACTTATTGCTACATCCATCAGGAGTAGTGCGCGGTAAACGTGATTTTACAATTTTGGGATCACACTCCTCCTTCTCTACCAGAGGGGGGTGTTCACAGACAGCTTGTTTCTGAGAGGAGAACCATTTGGAGGTCTTTACTAATAGGCCTTGTGGTTCTCTGGTCATCTCTGATTGGTTTTCTTTTTGAGAGCTGTTCAGTTCACCATCATCTCTGTCTGTCCCTCCAGCACGGCTGGTCTGCTTGGTGGTCGGTTCTTCTGAGAACGTCAGGGCCTTTCTGGACAGTCTGGAGGACAGGCTCCCAAGGCTGACGTTCTGCACCACTTTCGGCTGGTCAGGGACTTTCCCCAACTCCACCTCCTGTTGCTGCTGTGATTGCTGCTTTTTGAAGTAAGGACTGGTCTTCAGCTCACCGCTCTGCTCAGGTGACTTCGCCCCGGGCTGCTTGTCAGGTGTACTCCAGGTGCGCTGAGGTGACCTTGTCCCGGGCTCCTTGTCAGGAGTACTTCTGCAGGTGCGCTGAGGTGACCTCGTCCCGGGTTGCTTGTCAGGTGTACTCCTACAGGTGCGCTGAGGTGACAGGATCATCACAGGGTGCTTTGGTTCCCTACTGGACGGCAGCGTGCGCTCATCCTCATTCCCCTGACAGAACTTCTTACACTGGGTGTCGATGTGCTCGTTGATCTTGAAGCGAGGGACCAGCTCGCCACACAGGGGGCATGCCAGCTTACTGGGTGGCGCATTACTAAAAAAGGTGGCAATGGTGCCCGCCCTCGCACCGCCGTCCCCTGCCCCTCTGGCGCTGCCGCTACCCGTCTTCCTCTTCGTCAGAGACAGACTGCGGTACGACTGAGATCCTCTTCCACGCAGCGACCGGCGTTTCTCTGCCATAAGCTTACAGGGTTTTATGTTTACTTGGAAGGAGACAAGAAGCCCGTGTTGCAGACGTGGACTGTATCACACCGCTCTATGACAATCCCTCCTCTACCTGTCAAATGCACACGAAGATACACACGATTAGACTTCCTCAGGAAAAATATAGAAATGGTCTCAACAGCTTCGGAACTTTTATGGCAACCTTCAAATAAAACAGTGTTAGCAAGTAACTTAAGATGCTGCATTGATGTTGTTGAAGGCTGAAGGCAGCGGCAGAGAGGGCAACGCGTAAACATTCTGGTAAAGTTTAAGATAGTAACGTAAACCCTCGACGGCCTGAACACCTGACATTAACGCAGTCTTTTTTTAGTTAATTACGTTAGCAAATTAACTAGGGTACGGACGAACACAGCCCGATAAGAAATGAAGCAGCGACAATATTGTTAGCAATTGCAATGATTGAAGATAACAGGTTATCAAATCGCATTACCCACATGCCGAGAAGACTGGCTTAGGCTTTATGGTTTAAATAGTTTTAGGGTGTAACAGAAAGATACTGCACCGTCTTTAGTATGGTAATTTGTTACATTCTATCTGGAAAGCTTGAAAGAGTTCCTAGCGTTAGCTTAATAGCTTTCTTCATGTCGGTCCTGCTGAAGTGCCGAAGTCCCGCTACAGAATAGACTAAAAGGCAGCAGTAATCGAGCAACTCTCGTCAGATTTAGACATAACTAATCAATTGTTTTGTTTTGTTTTTATTATATTGCCTTTATGCCTTTGATGGTTAATATAACACAAAACATATACTAGAAATGTGGAATTTTACACAAAAAAAAGGATTTTGCTGTTATTCCAACAAACAAGACCACATCATCACTTTCAGTGAATAGGCACACTCGATCATTACCAATTCATTTTTTGAAAGCAATCTGAATAAAATTAGTGGAGGTGTAACTGATCAAATCGAATGTGCACTTGTGTCTTATAGGCGTATACTAATATACTTCTGATGTAATCAGTCAATCAGACTCGTCAAGGATGCTCTGGATGCGCCTTCGCCGTTACACAGATTCCCGGGCAGACGCGTCTTCGTCTAAAAAAAAAATCTTCAGGTTCCGGGGTGTCCTCTCAATAGATGCTTTATGCACTAAAGCAAGTGTCTCGGAGCGTGTTCCCTCAACCCCCTGAGAACTCTAGAACGATTCTGGTAAGGCATCTGGCATATTTTTTCATCCGTTTCCCACCGATAGAACTGTAGCCTACGCTGGGATGGTGCGGGGGGTTCATTATTGTGCGCCGCACATGATTCGGGTGAGTGTGGCGGTCCGTTGCCTATAGCCTAATGGTGAATTGACCTGTGCTTATCGGCTCTGCATAAACCGAGTAGCTATGATTACAACGCAGTGTGTGCACAACACATGAAAAACAATAGCTGTGCACCAGCGGGATGAACTGGGCATTTTGTGGAGATCATGCTTTAGGTTGACAGTTTAATTGCATTGAGAAAAAAGAAACAGTGGTCCACAGTGACCTGAATCACTTGCGTTGTAGGTTTGAAAAGGCCTGTTTGTATGAGTTGACATGCCTATTTTATGCTGTTTATGAATGTGTAGCCTAGTCGAGGCTGGTTTGTGTCTGTGTGTGTCGTTTGTGTGCATCTGCATGTGTGTATGTGTTTATGTAGCCTACCCTGTGAGAGCCTGTGTGCTTGTGTCTGTGTTATTGTCGGGTATTACTGATGTATTGATGCATCGATTGAAATGGGAAAATATCAGCAGCCCCCTCTTGTAATTGGCTCCGGTGGAGGCTGCGGCAGGCACGCGCTGTGGCGTCTGGCGTAGGCTAATCATTTGTGAGTGAGGCGAGTACTGGAGTTGGGATTATCCGGCAATCTGAGCGCCTGTACCTGTGCCTGTTATCTTTCATATATCACCAGTGCACTAGCCTTGTGAATGCTTTGGTCTGTTTGTTAGTGGGAAAGTCGGTCAGTGTGCTGGTCAGAATACTACGTGACAGATTCAGACAGAAATAATCCCGTGGGAAGAGTTCTGTACCCGCTCCAGGACCCGCGCCCTGGCCCAGGCTCGCTCAGAGCTCCTGCTCATTTGAGATGCAGATGCCGGGGCTGGTGAGCTTTGTGTGAGGGGTCTGGGGCGGCGAGGAGCAGCTCCTCAGCGAGATGCTTGAGAGCACAGAGATAATCACTAGTCCCCTCCTGCAGGCGGCCAGTGTGGGAGAGGACTGGACATGCCAGCAGCAGTGACGTCACTGCCGAGGAACTCGTGAATTAGACACACACGAACACACATACATACGCACACACACGCACGCACACTAATACACACACATGCGCACTAACACACACACACACACACACAGTTCTCCCAAGAGCAACATGTACTGCCTTAAATGCCCCCAGTCATTTTATCCTGTAGAGATTTTTCATTAGTGTGTGTGTGTGGACTCCTGGAGTGTGGTTATGTTGTGTCATCTCGATGTGTGTGTGCGTGCGTGTGCGTGCGTGCGCGTGCATGGCTCTGCTGTCGTAAACAGTGCCTAGACTCCAGTATTCCTTCAGCTTCAGTGATTAGCACAGAAGAGTCTGAGACACACAGCATCCAATGTGGAGCAAACAGTGTTTGCATTTAAACGAGCCAACAGGGCAACAGGACAGCATAAAGTGCAGACTACAACAGCATCATGCCCCTCTGGGCATGGGGCAAGTTTAAAGTCAAAATGTTTTGCTCCGTTCTGCTACGGTCTCCTGATTGAACAACATGTTTGGTCGCAACAGTGTGCATTGATATGCAACAGGCTGTTGAGGTAGTTTTCTCTGGTTTGGTGGTGGTGGGTGTGGGGTGCTATTGAGGTCGTTTTCTCTGGTTTGGTGGTGGTGGTGGTGTGGTGCTATTGAGGTAGTTTTCTCTGGTTTGGTGGGCGTGTGAGAGGTGCTATCCTATTAGCAACAAACCTGCCGTATTAAGAAGGTAGTGAATATCTACCTAAAGTCATTTACAGATTACCGAAACCTTTATTACAGAAATATTACAGAAACCTTTATATTCACCGAAAAATCACTTAAAGCGTTGTGTGCTCCGGTCCTGCTCCTTGGTTCTAGTTAGACCTTGGGTCTCCTCTTTTGACTTCTGCGTCCTGTTCAGTGAGCACCAACCAGGCTGAAGCACAAGTGACCCCCTTCTACACCACTGTTTGCGTTGGATCAAACGCTTTCCAACATTTTCTCTGCCTTGTGGTCGCACTCTAGAGCCCTGCTTGTACTCACCTGCGTTTGATCAGAATAATCACCGGACCGCACAGAGTGAAGGGCCCTCAGACGGCTCCACTCAGCTCCGCCTTGACCAATGCTGCAGACCACTCAGAGGCCCAGGGCTGCAGACCAATCAGAGGCCCTAGAGTTGCAGACCAATCAGAGCCCGAGGCCTGCAGACCAATCAGAGGCCCTAGAACTGCATACCAATCAGGGGCCCTAGAGCTGCAGACCAATCAGGGGCCCTAGAGCTGCAGATCATCTCTCACACTAGGACCAATCATAGGCCAAGGCCTGCAGATGAATCAGAGGCCGTGAGCTGCAAACCAATCAGAGGCGGAGACCTGCAGATCATCTCTCATTCTAAGACCAATCGGAGGTCATGAGCTGCAAACCAACCTGCAGATCATCTCTCCTCTGGAGTACGGAGGCTTCTAGCATTCACTCTCTGAGTGGCTGAGCTTAATGTTTCTAGACTCATTACAACACTGATAACATAATATAATATATAACATCACCATGCCTCTGATTCAGGCTGAGCACATGTTCTGTTGAGTCAGTCCATAACTGTACAGCCATAACTGTACAGCCATAACATTACACACAGGGTTCCCACGGGTCATGGAATTTCTGGAATATTGTGGAATTTTAGAAAGTCTATTCCAGACAAGTCAGTCAGGGAATTAAGATCGTCTTGGTAGTGTATAGGTCTAATTGAGTGCCTGTCACTTTAAGACGTTTGAGGGAACCCTTGCAATTGTAACACAGTTGAAAGGCTGCTGATGTGTGGATGCAATTCATAACGCGTTTTCTACATAGTTAAAATAAAAAAAGGTTCACATACTTCTCCTTGGGACAAGCACTTTTTTGAATTTTTTGGAAAACACTTTTCCATTTACGCCGGGATTTTGCATAGTTAAAAATAAAGGTTCACATATTCTCCTTTTAACACTTTTGAATTTTGGAAAAACACTTTTCCATTACATCGATTTTGCAAAAAATTCAGTGTCAGAGTCAATAAAATGAGCCCTTCAGCAGAAATTGACAAGCAGCCAAAGTAGGGCATAAATTAGCCCTTCAACTAAATTGACAAGCAGCTGTAAGTAAGCATGCATGCTAAATTCGACATCCAAACAGTATTCTAACGTTAGCTTTGAGATACTGCTTGATTTCATAACTTAACTTTAGAGTTTAGTCTCTTCAATGCAGCCTACTATGTTGTGATAAGACCTTAGCAGAGTTCACTTCAATGCAGCAGTTTTGAACAAATTTGCGCAGCATGGTCACGATTCTAAGCGGATTTAATAGCAATTTAGCCAGACGTCTTCTATGCAATGCTTCTATGTGGCAACAATAATCCTTCAACAATCGTGAATATTTTGTTAAATGCACATGCAGAGGAGTGGCAGCGGGCTACGAGAGAGAGCGGGGCGGGGCAAGGAGAGGCTACGTGCGTAAAAAGCGCAGCTCAATGGCAATGCAAGGATTTGACCTTATATTTAATTTAAATTAAATTAAATTAAACATAGAATATTAATCTGTGGCAGCCGATTTTTATTTCGTGGCGCCCCGCCACAGATTAGTCAATGTATGGGAAACACTGCCATTACACATTACAGCCATAACTACACAGTCATAACTGTCCAAATTCATGTAGAGGGCATAGAGCACATCTGAGTTGCTGTTGTGATTTTAGAATCACTTGGAGTTGCTCTGCCTTGGGCCACAGTTTGCATTCACACACGTTTGCATATACAGACTTTCACAAGTACAGACATTTGCATGAACAGATGTTTGCTTTCTAAGATCATTTATAGACAATATACATTTATAGGCTCTCAGTAGCACTCAGTGGGCAGGGGCTGGCTGGCTTAGTGGAGGGACAAAGCCACTGTGGCTTTTAGAAGCTGCTCTCACACGTCCATCGCATACTAATGAAGCAGCCTCCTATCTCCTGAAAGAGTCGCCAGTCAGTCGCTTTACTGGACTGCTGCTCTGCCGGAGCAGCTTTCCAACATGTCCAGAAGCGTTCAGTGTGTCCAGAAGCATTCAGTGTGTCCAGAAGCGTTCAGAAGCGTTCAGTGTGTCCAGAAGCGTTCAGTGTGTCCAGAAGAGTTTGGTGTTTTCCAGAAGCATTCAGTGTGTCCAGAAGCGTTCAGTGTGTCCAGAAGTGTTCAGTGTGTTCAGAAGAGTTTGGTGCGTCCAGAAGCGTTCAGTGTGTCCAGAAGAGTTTGGTGTTTTCCAGAAGCGTTCGGTGTGTCCAGAAGCGTTTGGTGTGTCAAAAGCGTTTGTTGTTTTCCAGATGAGTTCGGTGTTTTCCAGAAGTTTTGGTCCAGAAGTGTTCAGTGTGTTCAGAAGAGTTTGGTGCGTCCAGCTGCCGTTCAGTGTGTCCAGAAGAGTTTGGTGTTTTCCAGAAGCTGCTCGTGTGTCCAGAAGCCGCTTGTGTCAGTAAGCCGCTTGTTGTTTTCCAGATGAGTTCGGTGTTTTCCAGAAGTTTTCGGTGTGTGCAGAAGAATTCTATGTTCTCCAGAAGGGTTTGGTGTTTTCCAGAAGTGTTTGTGTTTTCCAGAAGTGTTTGTGTTTTCCAGAGGCGTTTGGTGTGTGCTACATGCGGCACGGCTGTGTGGTGCCCGGGGTCCGGAATTCAGATGTGCTCGCTCTGATGAGGGCGAAAAAAAGTTTAAGGATTTAAAGTTTCTCATTTGGAGATCAAAGGCATAAATTACAGTAAGGTGGGCGGAATTCCACTGGGAGAAATGAGAGCCGCATAATGAGCATCAGCACCACAGAGAGTTCACTATCAGACCACATCCAGCACAGCACACTCAGCATTCCTACTAGATTACACGTTACACTGCACCTGGCCCTCTTCACACACACCACTTAAATGCTCCCTTGCTGGCACACACACACACACACACACACACACACACACACACACCTGGTTTTCTGTGCAGCTTCTGAGTTAGGGCCACAGGCGGAATGTTAGACCCCAGTAACCCGGAAATGTGTGAGACACTGATAGTGCGTTTGGCGTTTGGCTTCTGTGTGTGTGTGTGTGTGACAGCAGCCAGACCAACGGATACCATGTCTCTGCTGAATTACTGAGTCTAAGCAGGTGTGGCCCTGGTTAGTACTTGGATGGGAGACCTCCTTGGAAAACTAAGTTGCTGCTCGAAGTGGTGTTGGTGGGTGGCCAGTAGGGGGCAGTCTTCCTTCTGGCCAAAAATCGATCCCAATGGCCCAGTGCAGTGACGGGAACACTGTTCATTATGCCGTCCTTTGGATGAAACGTTAAACCGAGGTCCTGACTCACTGTGGTCATTAAAGATCCTATAGCACTTATCGCAAAAGAGGAGGAGGTTCCCCGGTGTCCTGGCTAAATTCCCAATCTGGCTCATTTAATCTGGCCCCTTAATCATCCACCCAGTGTGTAATTGGCTCATTCACTCCCTCACTCTCCACCTGAAGCCGGTGTATGGTGAGCGTTCTGGTACATAATGGCTGCCGTGTTTCACCCAGGTGGGTGCTACAGTTAGTGAGGTTCCCCTTCACTGTAAAGCACTTTGAGGGGTACAGTAGATGTATCAACGCTTTTGCACCCACTTGAGGCTTATGTTCTTTGCAACATGCGCATAAAAACATGGCGTGGTATTTACTAAGCAATAGGTAAAATCGTAGACTGCCTGTCGAATGGAATTGAATGGCAATTTGCGCTTTTCCGTTTCATGCTTATGCATTCATAGGAGGGTCAGGGGAAAGTGGGCGTTTTGTTTAAAAAGATGGGAGGAGAGGTGTAAAATGTGCCTAATTAGGTATTCCCTGTATGTCCGAAAAGCGCACATCTGTTTTGCGGTGAAATATTTCCGCCTTGTAAAAGCAGGTTTTAATCCAAATTGTGG
>NC_063199.1:20911128-20943628 GCF_017589495.1 Alosa alosa
GGGGGCAGGCCAGGGGTGCGCGGGGAGGAGGGAGGAGAGGAGGAGGAGGAGGAGCAATGCAACAGGACTGAGGAGCAGGAGCAAGAGCCAGGGGGCCCTTACAGAGGACCACAGAGCGCCTGCACACACACACGTGACACACACACACGTGACGCACAGCCCTGCAGTATAACACCACCTTATGACAGCTGCACAGGCGAGAGCGAGGAAGAGGGGGAGGAGGAGGAGGAGGCGCAGGCCTGCCCAGCCCGGCGTGTCCGAGCGGAGCGGAGGGTGGCGGGTCGGGGTTGTAGCCCCAGAGCCCAGTCAGCCGGTGAGGAGTGTGGCACAGACGGGCACCACCACACCAGCCCCCAGGGCACGGGGCAGCGTCGGGGCTCAGAGGGCAGCCGCTGCCACGTGGAGAGACACTCGCCCAGCCCATGCCGCCGCGCAGAGCTGGACCGCCAGCACCACACACACACTGACCCCCACATGTATGCTGAGGACCACACACACAATGAACTACACACACACATTCAGAGTCACACACACGCTGACCCTCATATGTACGCTGAGGACCACACACACGTTGAGTACCACACACACATTAACCCCCATATGTACGCTGAGGACCACACACACGTTGAGTCCCACACACACACTGAGTGCCTCACACACACTGAGGACCTCACACACACTGAGGACCACACACACACTGACCGCCACACACACGCTGAGGGTCTCTACCGTGGGCGCGCTGATGGTGGGCAGGGCATGAGGAGCCGTCCGTACCCACGACCCCGAGACGCAGAACGCAGGTCATGGCACATACAGGGGCACGAGCCAAGGCCAGAGGTCACCGTGGACCTGGCTGATGAAGTCAGGAGGTCACTGAGCATGGGTCGGCACATGGAGAGGTCACATGACCCGAGGGTGACCTCTGATAGGCCCAGAGGCCGCTCGCATCACCCCCGACCGGTCAGCCTTCCGCTGGTGCTCGCCGATGACCTGGAGAGGGCGTCCGCCAACCTGCCCCCACGCGGCCGGAACAGACAGCGCCAGTCCGCACACTTCCCTGACCGTGCCAGCCCACAGCACCTCTACTCACAGCCGAACCCAGAACCAACAGAACCAACAGAACCCAACAGAACCGAGAGCAACCACAAACCACCACAGGTGAGCTGCTGGACAGGTCTCTGCCCTGGTTAAACCACGGTGTCCATGTGGACAACAGACTGCTAAAGTGGTGTGTGTGTGTGTGTGTGTGTGTGTGTGTGGCATAAGTGTGCAGCAGACTGCTAAAGTGGTGAAATAATAATGATAGTTGTTCTAACTGGAGAGTGTGGAGTGATCGGCTGTGATCTCTTGGATGCCTTTTGTTTTTCAGCCAGCAAAGAAGAATGCCTCCTTTCCAAGCTTTGTGGATGGTGAGTGTTTTCCTCCAGATTAACATTTATTTGCTGTTTGTGAGGAACTCCCTCAGGGTTCCTCTGTTTCTAAATAATGTGGTTCTCAGGGTTCCTCTGTTTTGTAGATGGTATGGTTATCAGGGTTTCTCTGTTTAGATAATGTGTTTGTGGGGGACCCCCTCAGGGTTCCTCTGTTTCTTGATTATGTGGTTCTCCGGGTTCCTCTGTTTTGTAGATAGTATGGTTCTCAGGGTTTCTCTGTTTCTAGATAATGTGGTTCTCAGGGTTCCTCTGTTTCTAGATAATGTGGTTCTCAGTTCCAGTCTCCTCTGCCCAGACGCACTGTGGTTCCTGGTTCCTGAGCGGAATGTCAGCAGTCTATCTGATCTTCTCTCGTATTCTCAGTTCCAGGGCCCTGTGAGCCCGAGGATCTGGTCGACGGGATAATTTTTGCTGCCAATTACCTCGGTTCCACCCAGCTCTTGTCGGACCGGAACCCGTCCAAAAGTGTCCGCATGATGCAAGCTCAGGAAGCTGTGGAACAAGTCAAGGTACAATAGGTTCCACTCCTGTAGTGTCCACTACAGATTCAAATCTGCTACTCCAGCTTCAGACTCAGGGCTTTCCCTCTGGACTCATTTAAATGAAATTAAAGATTGAGTTTCTTTGAGTATTTACTTGACTTGTATGTGTGTTAATCTCTGTCAGAGATATTGTATGTCTGTAAGAAGTTGTCACTGTAGTACCTCTACTTGCCTTCCTTCCTTTTTATACTACGATCTCTGTTGATAACAGTCTGACTGGTACTGTAGCTCCTGCAGCCTCATCCTCTGGTCCTCTTGTGGTGTGCACAGTAGTTGTTATTGTTACCCTAATGTCCTAAGGCTCAATTCTAAATGTACTGTAATGTATATGGTAGTCAGTGCACATATTCATACATATGGTACTTGCTATGCTTGTTCTCTGCCACTAGAGGGCGATCTAACCCCATTTTCTTGTCTTTCAGAGTTCAAATGAAGACAATCAGAGCCTGATTGAAGTGGATCTTTTCATCTCCACAAAGGCCATCAAAGTGTTAAATGCAGACACACAGGTCTGTAGGAGTACACAGCCTCTCTCCCTGGAGATTTATATTAAAGTACACTAATACGTGTTCCAACAATTTCACGTCGACCTACCCTGTCAAAGCCTTCAGAATGGTGTTTTATCACTGTACTTCATAACCCAACATGTCCACTCAAATCAGGCGCCTGTGCAGAGCAGGGGGGTGGGTGGGCCTACTTGTAGAGGCTTAGAACAACATATTGCATTTATCTACATACAGTAGCACTTTATCTAGGCACCCAAAGCACTTTATAGGGAAGGAGGAACCCCGTAAACACACACACACACACACACACACATTAAAACACACACACACCCACCTTCTTAGGTGATGCACGGCAGCCATTATGCACCAGAACGCTCACCACGCACCAGCTTGAGGTGAGGTGAGGGAATGAATGAATGAGCCAGTTACACTGGGGGATGATTAGGGGGCCAGATTGAATGAGCCAATTACACTGGGGGATGATTAGGGGGCCAGATTGAATGAGGCAGGTTGGGAATTTAGCCAGGACACTGGGGAACCCCCTACTCTTTGCGATAAGTGCCATGGGATATTTAATGACCACAGTGAGTCAGGACCTCGGTTTAACGTCTCATCCGAAGCATGGCATATCCTGTAGTACAGTGTCCACATCGCTGCACTGGGGCATAGGGATTGATCTTTTCCAGTGGCCTCCCTCCCAGGAGGTCCTCCATTCCAGTACTGATCAAGGCCACACCTGCTTAGCTTCAGTAATTCTGCAGAGCCGCTACTGACTACAGTACCTGTATCTGTGTAGAGCAGGGGAAGGGAGAGGCGACCTATATACACAATACTGGAGGACACAGAATGCAGTCTTTTGAAAGTATATTGAGGTCATACCCTACAAATCTGATGATATGGGATATTAGTGGTGTGTGTGTGTGTGTGTGTGTGATGACCTCAGTGCTGTGTGTGTGTGTGTGTGTGTGCATACGTGAGTGTGTGTTTGTGTGATGTTAGTGCTGTGTGTGTGTGTGATATCAGTGGTGTGTGTGTGTGTGTATATGTGTGTGTGTGATATCAGTGCTGTGTGTATGAGTGAAACCTGACCTGCATGACCAGTACGGCTGCACGCTGACCTACTGGTATTGCGGTTTCCTCTGCATGGGTGTGTGTGTATGTGTGTGGTATCAGTGCTAACCTGCTGGTGTGGCGGTCTCCTCTGCATGGGTGTTTGTAGGAGACGATCATGGACAACGCGCTGCGCACAATCTCGTACATCGCGGACATCGGGAGCGTGGTGGTGCTGATGGCCCGTCGGCGGATGTCGCAGTCGGCTTCGCTGGACTGCACTGACCCCGCAGGTGGTGCTGCAGACAGCAGGAAGCAGTATCGGATGGTCTGCTACGTCTTCGAGTCTGAGGATGTGAGTGTCATTCAGGACCAAACCCTGCCCACGTTACCAGAGCGACACAGAAAATCAAATACTCTCTAGTTCTCACTGATTCATCTATCTATCTATCTATCAATCTATCTATCTATTTGTTTTTATTTGTGTTGTAATTTGTACATTGGTTATGCTGAGAGCACTCAGGTTTTGTTCACTCTCTCTGGTCTGTTGGAGTCGTCTCCTCTGTAATGAGCCCTTCACCCCCCAGGCCCAGCTGATAGCCCAGTCCATCGGTCAAGCGTTCAGCATGGCCTATCAGGAGTTCCTGCGGTCCAACGGCATCAACCCAAAGGACCTCAGCCAGAAGGAATACAGTGACATCATCAACACGCAGGAGATGTACAACGACGACCTCATTCACTTCTCCAACTCAGAGAACTGCAAAGAGGTACTACCGTAAAGATTCCATCCAACTTCTCCTGTAACTGTCCAACATTTATTTTATATTTGTATGTAATTTAACATACAGTCAGAGGAGGTGAAGCTCGGCTGTTAAATGGAGCGATTATTCTCTAGAGGTTCCGTATAGGTTAGCCAGTGGCAGACTGCCTCTGAGGCAGCCATCATCAGCTCCCTCTCTGAGCTACTGTATGTTTATATTCCTCTGTTATGGTCCAACTTCACCTGCAGGGGGAGCAGCAGAACCATGTTTACTATTCCTCTGTCATGGTCCACCTTCACCTGCAGGGGAGCAGCCGAAAGGGGAGATAGATCTATCTCTCTATCTATCTATCTATCTCTATATCTCTATATCTATATATCTATCTATCTATCTCTATCTATCTTTCTATATCTATCTCTCTATCTATAGGCCTATTCACACAGAGATTACGCTAAATTTGCGGGAAGAGGAAACGTCTTTTTGCCGCAACGTGTGTCTGAAAATGAGGTGAAAATTTGCCGGCCTGCTGATCTGTTCACATGATGCGGCATTTTGGGGAGCCAGGAGGCAGGATCAGCTAGCAAATTAAAATGTGACGTGCAATAGGGGGCGTGTAGAGTGATAGTCGTAGGCTAGGCCTTACCTAGCGTTCATGGGCTTCGGAAAAAACTTTTTCCGAGTGAAAACATCATCATTCCGCGTCATTCACGTCACGTAATGTGTGAGTCAGAGGCACTGATCTATAAAGAACACTGGATAGCGCAACTACGTCACAAACCTGAAGCCTCCGTGAAATCGGCGCGGCGGCCATATTGGGACCACTTGCGAGTCCGAATGATGCTGCTCCGTTCTGAAACCTCACCAAAATGATCTAGCCTAGGCGCAATGTATGATTTCCAGCCGTCTTATTTGCTAGGCCTATTGTGGAACTATTTATTCAGACACCTCACAACCGTGTATAAACTTCCGCTCATATTTGAACCTGAAGCATAGACGGTGGTGCAGTAATATCAACGTGCAATGAGTCTTCCAACAGAAATGGGATTTTACAAAATGCCAAATAAAACACGACTGAAACTGTATTTCGCTATGCTACTTGTTTTGGAACATTAACGAACACCACTAACCACTCGGTGAGTTGCACAGTTTTGAAAACGAACGTTAAGGGTTGTTTTAGGACATGTTTGAGTAGCCTACTACAGTATGCCTGTTGGCAGCCACCCTGAGCAGTCAAAGGCGATTCAGAACGAGTCAGAAAAGTCAAGACAGGACCAATCGTCAAAATTTCGGTGTCCACCACTCTAGTTCATCCAAAACAAACCAGAAAAGGGCCTAAAGTGCTAGAAACCGTAATTTTCCTTTAATTGCATTAAGATAGGCTATTTTACACATTTTAGTATAGATGAATAATTTAAGTAAATGTCTATGATTTTTTTAAAGACTATATTTTTTAAAATAATAGGGTTATATTTTCCCCTAATATTTTCGAGTGTAATTAAGTTGCCTCACTTTTTCTACGCACTCGCATTTCTACAGTAGGCCTATCATTTTTTACAGTGCAGTGGTCCCAATATGGCGGCGGTGTTCCGATTCCATTGGCTTCATTATTGATGGGGCGGCAACAATGGGATAGTCCAGAGCCATTTAAACAGAGAGGGTTCAAGCGGAGCGAGAGGCGCAAACAAAGATTGTTAAGGCGGAGGAAGATACTTCGTCGTAGTTCATGTCTATGGGTGCGAAATGGGGATCGAATCCTGTCTGCATAAAGAGGCGTGTCGATGACGTATTGACGGCGTAAGTTGCAACCGCCAACAGCAGCGGCAGAAATAACCGGGCGACACCTGATATAAGGTTGATTTTCTCCAGACTGGATTGCTCAAAAATGCTAAAAATGTACCTGAAATGTTCAGAAGGGTTTGAGGATCATGAAAATGTGCCCGAAATTCACATTCCTAACTCTATAGAACCAAGACCTTAGCATATGTGGTGAAATTCTGAGCTATGCCCATAGACTTCAATGGAGCAGTCGCTGCCTCTGCTCTGCATAAAGGGGGATTTTGACCCCCCCCCCCTCGTGCGATCCGGGTTCCCGGAAGTGGCTCCTGATGAAATATCTTGCTCCGCCTTAACAATCTTTGGCGCAAACGTTCGACAATATCCGCGTTCGATTATTGCAAGGGGGAGGGGGGGAAATCCCCCTTTATGCAGACCAGAGTAAGCCCTTGCTGCACTAATGTCAATGGAGACTTGTGGAATTTTACCAATAAATTGGTCATTTTGTCTTTCTGGATTTGTTGAGGGTTTTTTGGAAAATTGTGTCATAATCTGTAAGTGTTTGGGATCATTTCAAGCCTAATAGTGTAATTTTTTAGTGTTGGATTTGTAATAAAATAACTTAATATTAGACCATGCTGCTGCCAGTTACTGTCGGTTGTTAGCATGCTAGCTAGCCTCTTAGCTAAGGTAACATTTTAAACGGAGAAGTGTAATTTCTTTGAAATGACAACTAGCTGAATAACACTACTGACATTAGTTAAAGTGGATAGTCTATACTCAAGCGAATTTGCAACAGTATATTAAGTTTAAGCGAAGTCCTTCAACTACTAGTCACTTGTTAGCGCATAGCTGTATTGCCATAGCTACTACCATCCACTTGTATAGCATTTTAAGCTAGCGTTAGCTAGCTAGCTAGCTCGGTTCACATGACTAATTAAATTGTTCATATCATTTCCTTAAGAATGATTCATTGGTATCATACATGATTATGGACAATAATACTGTGAACACAATTATGTTTATCTGTTGTTATTGCTTATTAAGAGAGACATTTTATTTAGTGAAGTAGGGTGACACTCCCACTTATGCAGACCAGAACTGTCCCTTTTTGCTCCCATAGTAACGAATTACGTTGCTCTATCTTGCTAGTAATCAAGGATCTTTGATATAAAGCAAAGATTCTAGAACAGAGCAAGATAGAGTACTGGCAGGAGAATACGTTGGATATGTTGAAGTACGTTCTATGACTCTATGGGCGCCATTTTGGTAAGCTCAGGTGTCGTCACAGACGCTGGCTACCGTGGGAATCTATGGGCTGATCCTAACATGTTAACAATATTTATTCTGTAAAGCTGTATGTTGAAATTACGTGAAACCCAATAGACCACACCATGTCTAGACCAGTTAAATATATTGTATAAAGACTATGTAGAATTGTTTCCGAGGGTAAATTAGGCTAGGGCACTGACATCTGTCCATCATCCACCAAAGTTCAATAGGCCAGTGTTAGGGGGTAACGTGTTACTGTAATTTCGTTACTTTATTGGGAAACGAAGTAGTCTAAAGGTAACACTTTAAATTTCAGTAATTCGTTATAGTTACTGAATAACTGTAACGTCCATTCCTGCATTAGGCCTAGGCTACTCACAATATCTGTCTAGCCTATTGACATTGTTTCCATGATTTGTTTTTAAAATATTTAAAATATGGATTAGTCTAGGCTACATTATTTCATAGAGATGTGCGTACACTGTAAAAAATTACACTACATCTTACTGCAGTAACACAAGTATACTTTACTTACTATAGGCTGACCTAGTGTTCTTACTAGAGTAACATTAGTAATGTGCCGAACTTGCAACAATGGGGTCTAAAACTTGAGATACGAGTAAGCTTCACAACTCAGACCTGAGTAAACTGGACTCCTCACGCGAGTGCACACGCCGCACAGTTAGCAGAGGGAGCATTCTGGATTCCACAGCCAACGGTCGGCAGTGTTACGGTGGTGCTGACTTTGGGATGGGAGTGTAACGCAGCTTCACCAGTGACTTGCTCTGTCCGTAAGTTTACAGTATGTATTAATGTGTCAAATGTTTACAGTATAGGTTGAACTAACAGCATTTGTGCAAAACTGTACATTCGGTTTCATTAACAGCTGGGGTAATGTTAAGTTCAACTTGCTAAGTGGGCGATATATCGCTTAGCTGCTAACAGTTTGCAGCTAACTGATAGCAGCTAGCTTCTATAATGAAGTTAACACCAAAGATCTTTGTTAACACTGCCTCAGACCATGCAGAGCAGAAACAAATATTCTAGGTATTCAAGCCCTTTGATATTTTTTTATGTTATCGAAGTTATGAGGAAGTGGTGAAGCCTGGGGTCTAGAACTAGGCTGTATAAATTTGCCAATAGCAGTTGTCTTCATGAGCTCTCTTAATGAAGTTTAGTTCTAACGTTAGCCATTTCTCATGAGAAACGCTTTGCTAGCATGCTAAGTTGATTCAAAAGTGTAAAGATTAAACTGTGTATGGTTTACGTCGATATTCCTACTGTATTGATAAAACAATTAGGATAATTGGACTCATAACCTTACTGACTGAGAAAGCCATGGTCTTTTATCTAAAATCTTTTCGTTGTGATTTAGCAAGAGGACTTAGGTTGCAGTGTGTGGAATTTGAACTAATGTGCCGTTATTGAGGTGCAAAATGGCATCCATATAATTCCAACGATATGATTGACATTTTAAATTCTATTGTGATAAATGTACTAGGCCTGAAGCAATAGAGAAAATTAAGTTGCCAAATCATAATATTTTTAGCTTAACAGTATTAATTAGGTCTCTGGAGAAATAATTTAAATTAACATTTAATGTGATAAACTTAATCAGCTGTTAAACATGGCCAATAGATGCATATTGATAATAATTTTGCCCTCTTTTTCTTTTTTGCAGTTGGAAAACTGAAAATGCAGAGCAATGAACTGGACATGTAAGTTGTGCTTGTTTGGATGTGAAGTCAGAGGTCAGTTGCTCAAACACTACTGATTGAAACATGGAGGTTACACCAGAATACTAACCGAAAAAAAAACTGCAGAAGGTGGTGAAAAACTGGCCAACGATCACCGGGTTCCTCACTCCCCTGCATCAAGGCCATCCAGGGCAAGTGATGCTATGCATAGCGCCAAGCAGTATCATCAGAGACTGTTCTCACCTCAACCACAGACTGTTCACCCCCACTCCCCTCTGGGAGGCGTTACAGGTCTCTCTGCACCCGAACCAGCAGGTTCAGAGGAAACTTCTTCCCTGCGGCTGTCACCCTACTGAACTCTAGCTCTGCATCCCGGTGACAACCAACCAACTAAGCCCCCGCCCAATGCCTCCTTGCCTGTGCCTGTTGAGGTGTCCACCATGACCATGGAAACCCTTGACGGGGACACCCAACCCCCGGGACAATTGCACTACCCTATTCCACCCATAGTGTTCTATTTATTTACAAATGTACATACTGTAATTACACTTATACCTGGCATTTTCTACTGCTCTTCATACTATTCATCCTGCACATACACGTATTCTTACTACTGTTATAATGTTACTGTTTCTGCACTACAGTACTGTTACCACACTGCACATAGCTGTATACTGTACATATATGTCTATATGGTTCATACCGAATATCCATATTTATTCTGCTAATACACTGCACATATTTATACCTAATTTATATTACTCTAAACCACCTTCTGTAAACCAACTGTATACTACTGTTTACACCGCATATTTCTTATCCTGTCTATGCACCACCTGTCTTTGTATATCAGATTGCATTTTTTGCACTTCTAGTTAGATGCAAACTGCATTTTGTTGTCTTTGTACTTGTACTCTGCAAAATGACAATAAAGTTATCTAATCTAATAGTGCCAACTATTTGTGTATATTCTGCAAGTAAACTTTACTATCCAACATAAAGTACCCTTTACAACTTAAAGTAAGGGTAACTCATTTAACAGTAGTAAATACAACTTTGTTTCAAGTAAGCTTTACTTGAGGGCATGAAGTAAACTTTACTAGTTGGAAGTAAGTAACCAGAACTTTAAAGTCTTAAGTAAGGATAACTTCTTCTAAGTAAGCATTACTTGTAGACATCAAGTAAACATAACTTGGAAGAGAAAAGTTTTGTTTACTTAACTTATTTAAGGCAACGAGTTTCCACCCTTTTTTCAAGTAACCATTACTTATTATATTTTACAGTGTAGTGTAGAGCACCCATTCTCTAGCTGCACCTCTCTCCCTCAAGCGGGTTCAGCCCGCATCTCCCCTACGGAAATCAAAACGGTGGCTTGTGCAAGAACTTCATGCAGACTACAACTGGCGCGGTGTAGCCTACAAAACTTTGTTCAAAATTGATGCATTCAAGTTGACTTTGCAAAAGTTAGAATGCCTATTTATCACAACGTTGTCAGTCGCGTTGTCAATCGCAAACTTATTCAAACGACTACGGAATTAACTGTAGCTTAATTTGTGGAGGTCGAAGAGAAAGCACCCGTTTGACATAGGCTACGCGTAGCCACGGGCTGGCCTCCTTGTCAGTCTTGCCCGTCCGATTAGAGGGCTTTCCTTCGTTCCTACGCTCATCAAAGACGCGCAAGTCAGCACTGAGAGCTCAATAAATCAGTCAAATCGCGGCCACAGCCCTGTTTATTTGTCAGGTGTGATGAAATGCGTTCATATTCCACTTTTTATGTCATAAACGTTGCATGCCTATGGAAAGGTTTTGTGGTAGGATTGTCCAATGGTCAAGCTGTGCGGCTTCAATTTGTGTTTTAATTTACGCGACGCACCGATGCTGGGTTCATCAGTTTTGCGCAAGTTTAAAACGTTTAACCGACTGCGCAATTTCTCATTTTCGTTCTATAAGTTCCACTTTTCATGTCATGAATATAACATGCCTATGATAAGGCTTTGCAGTTGTACAATATGGTCAATCTATTGTCTCAATTGTGTTTCATGTGACGCGCGCACCGATGCTGGGTTCATGCACTTGGCCAGCCTAGAACAGGAACATTTTGGAGAGGGAATGAGAGAATGAACGCACGCAAGAAACACTTTTTAATTAAACGTAGCCTAATTTACAAAGCCATTTACAAAGACATGTTTTAATTTGGCTCCAGCCTGTATATAGGCTAATGATTTTTGAAAACGAACTTCTGTGGTCATATGCATTTCACATAGGCAAGCAGGACAATTTGGGAGTTTTTGACTGCATGGAAACGATAATAATTAGTGTCAAGCACGGTTGTGTTTAGCCTAGGCCAACTATTTGCATTTATTTAAGTTATCAGACGCCTGAGTGAAATCTTGACCTTATTAGTGATTGATAATAATAGCTATGCCTATGCGCTGTGTTTAAGCAGGCCGTGAACAAAGGGTTAACGTATAGCCTACAGGTAGAAAAAAGAACAATGGTGATAATATAACGTTAGCTAAGTTAGTTTGCCTGCTAGCTAGCTTATCAGTAGGCTATACAGTCTCTCAATGGGAATTTATGTGATCTATACCAGTGCAATAGCTACTTCTGTCTAAATAATAGGCCTATTTACCTCTCCTTATTCAGTGTAAACTTGGAAAAAGATAAATCAGGCCTTTCACACTGTCAGTTCTTGCAGTTCATTACCGAGTAAAAAAAAAAAAACAGCTGGCAACGTTAAAAACAGCTGTTCAGGTGGGCTCATAGAATTGGAACTGTATATGAAATGTTGCGCTGAGCTTACCAAAATGGCGCCCTGTCGGGCTCAGAGCGTACTTCATGAATATGACGTAACTGATCTATCTTGCTCTGTTCTAGAATCTTTGATATAAAGGTAGAGTCAAAGATTCTATAGTTAACTAAGATGAATCATAAGACGATTCACCAATGGAACGAAATGGCACTAGTTCCGGACTCCTAAATAGGCGTGTCAAAACATAAACTTTTCTCTGAATAAGCAATAATAACATATACATATAATTTTGTATACTATTTTACAGTCATTGTTTGTGTGTGATGCCAATGAAACACTCTTTCGGACACGAAATGAATAATTTCATTTCCCCCGTTAACCGAGCTAGCTAGCTAGCTAGCTAACGTTAGCACAGTAAATGGAAAGTGAATGGGAATGTTCGCTAGCTAGCTAGCAGCTAAGAACTTTGGTTAAACTTATATATTGTTGCAAACAAACCTGAAATAACATATGTTCAGCAACTTTGTGGTAGTCTACTAGTTCTAGCAAAAAATATGTTGGGTTAGTTTATCAACTATCTCTGTGTCTAGAGCCTCTGAGAACAGGTGACTGTGCACCAGAGCTTTGAGGAGACAGTGACAGATCACGAACAAAGCTATTTTTGTCTTTATTTGTTTCGTTGGAAACAAACATTTCAATGTCGGAATGTTAGAGAGACATGTGGCTTCTAGAGATTGGGTTCAAAACTTACATCGCTGAATGTAGGGCTAAGGGATTGGTCATATTCTGTGAAAATTTTCATTTCTTCCATAGGAATACATAGACACTGGACCTCCTGCTAGACTCCTAAATGGGCGTGACAGCTTCGAACCCCACGTCACAACGTGCCAGAATTTACCCTCTTATGAATCGTCTCGCTTTATCAACCGTCTCTGGTAGAGTTGCGACAACTCCATTGACGCCAATGTTCCATTTTTTTCCAACAATGGCAGCTAATGGAAGCCTTAAATAGTTCCCGGAAGTTAACAATTAATAATAGCAACAGTGCAGTTACAGCAGTATAGACTGTTTGTAGCCAACATTTCAGACTCAGATTTACATTCCTTTGCCTCATCCGAATAATAATAATAACAATAACAGTAATAGTAGTAAAGTAATAGTAGGCTATCACAAGAGCCTAATTATAATAATAAACGATGTATCGACTATGACTTTTCTGCTGCTCAGTCATATCAGTTCAACATCAAATAGGCCTACATTAAAAGAGGCTAAAAGCCCAATAAATGTGCCACACGTAATAGCCGAATATAAGATACTTGCCTATCCCATTTCAATTAGGCAGCACACCACGAACAAGCTGTCATTAAGTTTTTGCGTTTAGTAGGCAACTTGACGTGACGTTTCTTGGGCATTTAGCTTCACCATCACGTCAAGTTGTAACGCTCATCTAGGCTATGGATTTAAGTGGCTTAAAGGCAGCAAAAGTGGGATATAGTGCAACTGCTTCCCCAAAACAATTCCTCCATAACTGTGTATTTAATCGTTTGATATGTGGATAACTTTCAGTGGACTAAACAAAAGGTAAAGATTTTGTTATCACAAGGCTAGCTGGTTCGTTATTTGGCGAAGCATATAGCCAACTTTGTTTGCAGCAGTGAAGCTGAGTTTGTTGTTAACATTGTTGGTAACTGTCAGGGAATTTAACCCCAACATACAAGAACCACAACACGTAGTATGGCTTTGCCCACAAACTCTGGTACCAAGAGCCTGCTGATGTAAGGAAGAATTCCTCACACCATCAGTCTCTGACTCTGCAGCCCAAAAGCTGTGTCTTTTATTGTACAGAAAATAGAAAATAGAAAGCAAGGCATAGCGACTTCATTGTGACATACTCTTACCTCACCCACCCACACACACAGACAGGGCATACCTGTCAACACTCCCGTTTTTCCCGTGTTTCTCCCGTATTTCAAGGTCATCTCCCAGCACCCTCCCGTTTTGTTATTTCTCCCGGAAAACTCCAGTAATTTGCATGGCCATCAAACTTCATTTTAAAATCATTGATGCATTCAGGTTGCCAGATTGTGTATGAAATACACCCTACACATACACGATCACTTAGTTTCAATTTCAACCGTTTTGTCATAGGCTAAAACCTGGCAACCCAAATAAGGAAGTGGGTGCAGCCTGAGTCTCGTCGTAAGGAAGCGGGCTAGATGAATGGCCTACTCCAGAACTAGCTGTTGTGAAATTGTTGGGAATTTAATTGATTAACACATCACATAAACTGTTATTGAGTGTTGTTGATACACTGAACTTGTTCCCTCGGAACCAAATCTGACAGCAAGCAGCTTTGGAGTTTTGGAAGAAGGCTGCAGGCAGGCAGCTGGTGGATACATAAGTGGCATGCGTAAGGTAATGGTAAAAGCAACGACCGAAATTCAGTGTTGAAACACGTGTATGAAACGTATTAAATATGCAAACACAGCTCCGGTATAAACACTGACGACCCCCCCCCCCCTCCCGAAAAAAAATCTCCCGTTTTTGGAAAGCTAGACATGAGATGGGTGCAGTTCCTGTCTGTCTGCACACTTAACTTGTACTCTCTGTTCTTAGAACTCAGCACAACAACATTTAATTTGAACTCTCTGTTCTTAGAACTCAGCACAACAACATTTCTGCTTACACAAATGGTTATACAATAATAATAATTTCCTTACAGTAACTTAAACGTTTCTTCAGTTAGCAGCAGTAGCCTAGGCCTACTGTTTTTTTTTTATGTTGCATTCATTTTCATTGGCAAAAGCTAGCCTAATATGCATGAGAACCTATAGATTTGAGGGAGCTGCAGCTTAGCATCAGCACAGTCATATTAACACAGCAGGCACTAGCCCAGTGAAGGATCGTGTAAGCCCATCCACAGAAACCAGTTTCAAACCAAGCTTGCGCTGATATGATGCATGATCACTGATCAAATTGCTATTTTCTGACAGGATGAGCACAACCAAGTTCTCTGAATCTCAATTCTTTAGCCTAGCATCTTAATGCTGTATTCACAGCACGGTGAATGACAAACGGTGACAAAATGCTGTTGTTTATGAGTTCATAGCTGGTTATTTATCAAGGACTATATCACGTTTTATATGTTATTATGATCACTCGCATCGCATTACCATGGGGTTACTGTGTAGGTAATGCTACGGTTAACTTAACATGCCCACCATTACACTGGAGAGATGTTAGAAAACTTTTAAACTTTTTTTTTATTCTCCCGAGACGCTAGCTAGTTAAGGTAGTTCGCTCATTATCTCAGATCAGTTAAGAACTACCAGAGAAAACGTTGGGGAGAAAACTCAAACAGGTTAATGTTAGACTTAGAGTCTGTCTCAATTGGTGTACTTATGTGAGTACACTTTTGTGTAGTACACAATGTGCACTGTGTGCTTACTGGCGGAGTGCGCAAATTTTAACAAAATAGTATTGTCTCATATCAAACACTAACTCCGTGCACTTCACGGAAATGACGATCGCAAACATTTTAATATAACTTTATTGGCGTCCTCAATTCGACAGTGACATGGTCATACTGTGTCAAAACATGAACCGTTTATGTTATAACTTGCTTGTCCCTCCATAAAGTCTGTTTTCCACTGCTGCTGCTTCAGCATTCTCAACCGCGATTACCACGAGTTTGAAAACGCTCCCTCCCCTTCCGCTATTTGGCCAAGATGGCGTCCGTTAAGGGCGAAAAGTGTCCAGCGTTGCACACTCAGCTTTTTGACCGTTATGAGTGCACCATCCGGGAACTTGCAGCGCCCTTCGTGTTGTTGGAATTTTCAGTGTGAACACCCTCATGCACTCAAATTAGGTATTGTAAGTGCAGAAGTACGCGATTTGAGACACAGTCTTAGACTAGCTGTGTTACAGTTTCTCGTTGAAAAATTAAAATCTCCATGCGCTTTTGTAGGCTACACGCAGTCTCAAAAACACTGTTTACAGCTCTTGAGTCACGTACTAGGTCATTTTTTTTATAACGATAATTTAGATAGACATAGGCTACACTTATGGGGTGGGTGCTACTGCGTTTTCTAAAGAATCTCCCGTCTTGGCTTTGTACAGAAATTAACATACAAGCGAGAAAAAAAGGTCACCTTCCGATATTTAGCAGGCTACGGTCTGGGATTTAATTTAATATTGTTGTAATGGTAGGATAACTACACAGTTTACACAATAATTAAACTGTGTTATAAATATTGTATATCAATGCATTTATTGTCTGTCCCAAAATTGTGGCTCTGTCTCTCATTGAACAGTAGCTTATTTAATGCATTCTAATCATAGACAGTAAAAGATTCTAATCCATTGTCAATCACTTCCGGGAACTTTTTGACGTTTACATGAACCACGTGACCTTAACGAATTTTGAACACCCATTGTCGCAACTCTACCGTTATATCAAAGATCCTTGATTACTAGCTCCGCTTGAACCCTCTCTGGTTAAATGGCTCTGGGATAGTCTATCCAGTGTTCTTTATAGATCAGTGGCCAGAGGTCGGAACTGGGGCTAGATTTTGCTAACAGAGTTGCCCAGTTAGGGGCTCGTCATCACTTTTGTCGTCACGTTGTAGTTCGTTTGTAGTCCATGTGGCCTTTCATGTCCAACAGTTTTAATGTGAACTTACACTCTTAAAACTAATGTGTTGAAAACTTGCGTTGTTTTAACACATCTCTGTCTCCAGATAGGGACAACACATTAGTTTTAAGAGTGTAGGAATTTGCCGTTTTTGTCACTTCAAAGCTGCATATCTTTCTTTCACAAGCGTCTTACACTATATTTTAAGCAAATACAGTTGTTTCTTTAGCCTTAGTGAGTGTATGTTTTAACCTTTGTTGTGGCATCCGTGTTTGTCACACATTCCGACGGCAAAGCACATGAACACTTGCTGTCGGAAAAACAAAGTAGCCATGGGGGCGGTCCTTGTCATTCCGAAGTGCCCTGAATGCACCATTATTATGCGTGGGCCTTCAGATGCAGTAAGTATTTCATATAAGTTTTTGATTCCGTGAGGGAAATTTGGTCTCTGCATTTAACCCAATCGTGGGGTTAGTGAAACACAAACAGCACACACACAGTGAGGTGAAGCACATACTAATCCCGGCGCAGTGCGCTGCCTGCTACAATGGCGGCGCTCGGAGCAGTGAGGGATTAGGTGCCTTGCTCAAGGGCACTTCAGCCGCGGCCCACTGGTCGGGGCTCGAACCGTCAACCCTCCGGTTGCAACTCCAGAGTGCTAACCAGTGGGCCATGGCCGCCCAATAGGTAGGTAGGTAGGTGTGTGATTTCCAAAACCATGGGGGGAGAACCGACTGCACTTTGGTTAGCTTCCTACAAATGCAAATGAAGTTGCTTTGCTGTTGCTTAGAATGTTAGATTCTTGCGATCGATGTCTTCAGACAATAAAAAGTAATTTGGAAGGGAAATAGAAGAGAAGAGTTGCCGCCTGCGTTGGCCGTGATTGCCCTTTGAAAATCAGAGGTTCACAGGCTACTGTGGCCTTGGTCAGTGGCGCCGCCAACCGTAATCGTGTACGCACTGTGCATAGGCCTACAATTTTTCAACGCTTTATTCATGAAATCATTCAATATTACAACAATAAAAATAGCTTGTGTAGGCTACTGTCTTAATTGAAACATGCTTTGCGCACAAATGATAGCCTAGGGCAAAGAGAATGGACATCTCGACATAAGGATGCATTAGAAGATGATTGGTGTAAATTGTGTCACACGATGAGAATCAGTTCTGGCGCTTAAAAACGCAACGTTCCATTCAGTCATAAATCATTCAAGCTTAGTGCTCGTCATGAAAAGAAAACAGAAGCTTAATATTTTTCATGTGTTTAACAATAGGTGCACTGTTAGCAGTTATGCCGAAGGCAGTGAGATTATTGCAGGGCTGCCAAGTCGCACGCATTGTCCGTGAGACACACACATTCGATTAGTTTCACACGCAAGAGCTGCTGCTCTGTAAAGGTATTTCTGTCCCACCCAAATTTGCTGAACTACTTGGGAAGTAGCCTATTCATCACATGTATTACACGAAAGAGCTTTTTCTCAGCTCAGGTTAATTGTTGTGGTAAACGGTTCTCTAATTACAGTGCATGAAAATGCACTGTTCTGTTATCCGAAGTCTTATTATTACAGTGCATGAAAATGCACTGTTCTGTTATCCGAAGTATTCTTCTTATTATTATTACAGTGCATGCAAATGCACTGTATTGTTATTCCACAGGCCTCTTCCGACTTATTACAGTGCATGAAAATGTTCTGTTATCCGAAGTCTTCTTCTTCCCACCAAATTTCTGCGTCTAATTCAGCTTTAACCGTTTAAGTAGAAACGTGTAACGTAGGTCTTGAAAAGGACACGTGGGGAATGTATTTTTCACTTTTGTAAACTTTATACTTTGAGATATTAATAAAAAACTAGAAAATGCAATTCCAGGGATACCATTGCATGTAAATGTAAAAAAGCTGCTGTGTATAACATTATATTACTTACAGTATGATTATTCAGATTACATAGTCTTACAGTATTCTTGAAAACCACTTACTTGGTTAGATGTTAGCTTAGAGTATATGACAGTCAGTAAAAATAAATTGTCAATTCAATATTGATCAACATTCTTTGTTTTAATACAGCAGAATAATACTCAGAATACACTAATGAACACTTACCAATGTAAGCTTGAAGTAAAAATCACAGTTGTGTATATTATATATACAGAACTTGATAATGCCAATCATATTATCCTAAGACAGATCTATTTATCAGTGGTAACTCTGAACTGGCAGCAACAGCTAGGCCTCAGTTAATGGTATTAGGTCAAATTTGATGGTGATATATACACTGAAGAATAAAAGAGTCAGCCCTTCAGATTATCAGTTTTAGACAGAACTTTTTTCTTTTTTTTTCACACAGCACAGCTCAGGTCTAAAAAGAGAGGTCTAACAGCACAGCTATGTTTCACAGATGTTACAGCACAGGTATGATTAAAGGTATGAATGGTTGACAAATATGATTCACAGGTATACATGTTCTATATAGTTAGTGAGTATAGTCCTCACACAACAATATATTTCTCAGAATGTCTCAGTGTAGATCTCAGATAAGTCTCAGTATGGTTAAATGGTATGTGCAGATATGTTGAGATATGGTCACATGTTTGTAAGAATGTATGTTAGTAGGTATGTTGCTAGCAACATTGTCAGAGATGTATGGTTGACAGGTGTGCACACAGACAGGCACACACGTAATGTCATACACAGTCATCACCACTGGTCTGGTCTGGAACCTAAAAGGCAAAAGCAAACAAGTTTAACAGTTATACCAAAACAAGGAATGTCTGCAATTGTACAATTGTTCAATACAACTAAGGTATTTAAGTGAAGTTGTTACATTACATTAGGCTGACACATTATAACCTAACGACTAACATGGTAAACAGTTTAAGCTTTTTAAACAATTCTCTCAACAATTCTAGGACAATTAAAATAAAAAGGTAGGCCTACAATACAATTGTTGCACCATCAAGCTACTGGTAGTTAAATACTAGCCTATAATATTAAATTGCAAACAAAGCAGAATTCTGTGTTTTATTGTTTTCAGTTTTAGTATAGATGATAGCTAATCATATTTTTTTTTAAATATAAAACGTAAATAGCTTAGAAAACTTTGCAGGCAAAGGGTCTGTTGTTGCTGTTGATAATCATATGAGTAAGGACGGATCATTCTGATACTAAGTATCTTGATAACCAACTGCTATAACTTAAACAGCTTGCTAGGTCTGTCAGCCACATTTTTCCTACAGATTACAATGTACTACAACTGGAAAGTTTGATTCACGTGCCAGGCTACACTTTAAATTTATAGACCAGAACAATGCAGAAATGAGTGGGCCAAGTAAACATTGGAGCCTTTGTTGACAACACAAACATTATAGCTCAACTTCTGTTGTGTGTTTTAACAAGACTTTAGTCGTATTGTCCATTTCCTAGCAGTAGCCTATTCATGGCTTTCATACGGTCCCTTTCCACAGGAGTGTTAATAAAGCACCAATGCATTCATAATCTAGGTGCTTGATTGTCTGTTGAAAGGGACCTGATGAAACCCATCAATAGACGAACAATAGTATACCGTGATAGTGTTTACTTATTGTAGACTACGTAAGAATCAGGAGTGTAGAATGAAACGAGCCTGGCCTATTTGATACACAAACAAGCGGTGTACAACGTTAAACATTTGTTAAAATAAAAACAGGAGCATATATGTCAACTTTAACTAAAATGTGAACAGTAGAAGCTATAACGTTATGACCATCAACAAGTAACGTTAGCTAACGTTATTCATGCCATGAATGAAACCCATGATGGGTTTCATCAGGTCCCTTCACACAGCCGCCCTAGGCTATAATCAAGCACCACGAAGTCTGCATTCATAATCTATTCTAGGGAAAGTGACCTGATGTTGAATAGAACCAGAGCCTAGTATCTGTAGGCCTACTTCTCTGGTTTACGTTAACGTTCTAGTTAAAACGCTCCTGGTAGGTAGGCCTAATGAACAAATGTAACGTTTAGTGCATTACGTTTTTGTTAGCTATCGAAACCTACAGCTAATCGGTCACTGTAAAGTTGACGATATATTAACGTTGATTAACAATGGGTTTCCTTACATAATACATATCAACGTAGCAAGGTGCTAACGTCAACTATTTCACTAACGTTAACGTTACCTAACGTTATAACGTTAGTTTAGTTATTTGTGACCCATCATTTCATACACGCTTACATTACATAATGTTTGACGACATAAATGACTCAAATACCAAAAACCGGAACACTTACCTTGTCTGTAATTAGAGAAATGTGCCTCTGAAGAAGAGTTTTATGAGCAAATAAAGTGACCAAGGCACAGCAGGCGAAGACGTGCAGAAGATTCACAGCTCCAGGGCCAGCGGTAGCTCACGTTCAACTGCTGATTGCTTTCAGCTGGAGGTCACGTCATAATGCTAAAAGTTGCCGCCATGGCGGTCAATGTTAAGTCAATGGGAATTTATTGCTCTTTTGTCGTAAATATCTCAAAAAGTATAAAGTTCACAAATGTGAAAAATACATTGGACAAATCTCCGTTACAAGACCTTTGTAGGAGTGTTTGAATGACGTAAAACGGTTCAGTGGTTTTAGAGCCTTTGAACGTCAAAGTTGGTCTGAAGAAGAATAAGAAGAAGAACAGCAATAATAGTCGCTTATTTTTCCCCATAGACTTTGCATTAGCACTATGACATCACAATGGACTAATTCACTTGATTTGCACCTGTATCAACTTCCAGCTGCTCACTATTAGGACCCATCAAAGGGCCAGTTAAACAGATTGCACCTGTATCAACTGCTTTCTGCTTAACTAGGCCAACTCTCTGTGTCTCTCCATTCTACAAGGATATAAGGCACATTCCATCCAACTTTCTATCCATTCATCCTCTTCAAACCATTCACCCATTAAACTATCCAACAACATCCATTAAACCAGGGGTCCCCAACCTTTTATGTACCATGGACCGGTTTGATTCCTATTTTTTTTTCCACGGACCGGCGGCGGGGGGTTCCATGTTCCATATGTGTTGTGCATGCATTACTTGAAAAGAACTAGCTCCAGTTATGTATGAACAGTGAAGGTAACGATCTCTTAAACATGTGAAAAACGTGAACTTGAAGAAGTGAAAATTGAACAATATGAACGATGAATATTGAACAACTTGAAGCTACATCTATAGCCTACGTGTGAACATGCTTAACAAAATCTGGGAACAAAACATGGGAACTAAACATGCATTACGAATATAATCAGTGTGAGCCCTGCTTATGGAATGATGGAAGACAGTGACACCCTCAGTGTGTTTGAAATGTCCAGTCGATTGAGCAATTTGGTCTTAGTTGCAGTCATTGCCGAAAACCCGGCCTCGTGGTGGGAAATGGTAGCAACGTCTTCAGCGCTTTTACGGCTATCTCGGGATATTCTGCTTTGTTATTGATCCAAAAACCCGCCAGAGAGGTTTCCTTATAGACACTCTTTAAGACCACCGTCATTTGCAATTTCGATCAACTGCTCTTCCTCCTGCGCTGACAAGTTAGGACTATTTGGGATATTGACAAATGGGTTGCGGACCCACTCATTGGTTTGCCGTGGCTCTTTGGAGGATGGGAAGTAACGCTCAAACTCATTTGAAAGCGCAACAAGGTGATTGCGCACCAGCTGCGAGAGAAAGGGCCCTGCCTCAGTCTCTCCCAAAACCCCCACTACTGTTTGGAACATATCAAATACACCCCGGTCCACTCGTCGTCCCCACAAATCAAGCTTGGCTTTAACTGCAGCGACTTTATCGCTAAAATAGAGAATGGAGAATGCAAATGGAGAGACACAGAGAGTTGGCCTAGTTAAGCAGAAAGCAGTTCTTCTTCTTCTTCTGTCAGGTTTTATGGCAGTTTACAGGCAAAGTGTATTACCGCCATCTACTGGACTGAGATGCAATCAATTGGATGTTATTTCAAGGAAAATCATAAAAAATAAAAAAAAAAAAAAAAATAAAAAATAAATAAATAAATAAATAAAAAATAAAAAAAAAAAAAAAAAATAAAATAAAAAACACAAAACAACCAACTAAATCCTATTTGCTAATTGTGTTTCTTTGATAAATGTGATGACAGCACTAGTGATGTTTCCTGATCTAGGCTCACCTAATAAGGTGTCTAAAGAGAAGGCTTTCTTGGCTGCGTTCACTTCCCTCTTTAGCTTTTCTCTTTGTCTGGAGAATCTTAAGCATTTTAAAAGAACATGATCTACATCCTCTCTCATTCCACAAAACTCACATTTTCCAGTTGGATGTTTATTTACAACATGTAAGCTATTATTCAAACCAGTATGGCCTATTCTCATCCTTGTAAACCAAACCTCCTCTTGTCTGTTTGGGTACATAGGGTTTGTTATTTAGGATATTCTTTTTGTATATTATATAAATGTCTACCTTTCTTCTCCTTATCCCATTCAGCTTGCCATATTAAGTTAACTTTGTGTTTGATGATTACCTTAACTTCTGATCTGCTGAGAGGAATGTTTAACTGAACTTCCTCTTCCTTAGTTGCCTCTTTTGCCAGCTTGTCTGCTTCCTCATTACCACCAACTCCTTTATGAGCAGGTACCCATACAAACTGGATTGATATTCCCTGTTGACTGATTGCAAATATGATATTATTAATTTCATTCAATAAATCCTGTCGGCATGATGATTCTCCATTTTGTATAGATGTGAGAGATGACATTGAATCAGAACAAATAACTGCTTTAGGGGGCCTAGCTTCTTCTATCCACTGTAATGCAATAATAATAGCTGTCATTTCAGCTGCAAATATGGACAGATGGTCTGATGTTCTTTTTTAATAGAGATTTTGTGATCAGGGATATATGCTGCAATACCTGTTTTACCCTCTGAATCTTTAGATGCATCTGTATAGACCTGTGTTGTATCATAATACATACTTCCTAGATATTGCTCTACGTTCTGATACACTCCTCCAGATTTAGCTATCTCTTTGGTTTCCATAATTACCATAGGAGAACAAAACAACCAAGGTGGAGTTCCTACCAGGGGCACAGTCTTACTACAATTGATACCATCTATTTCCAGTTGGTTTGCTATTTTATTACCATCCCAACCAAAGCTACAAATCTGGGATCTACCATATTCCCAACACTCGTTAAGAACTTTCTTAGTGGGGTGTGATACATCATGTTCCTTTAAATTAATCCAGTAAGCCATACTCAACTTAATACGTCTAAGGCTTAAGGGCATTTCTCCTGTTTCTATTTGTAATGCTGGTATTGAAGATGTTCTAAATGCACCACAACATATCCTCAGACTTTTAGCCTGCATTCTATTGATTTCACCAATCAATGTCTTAGATGCTGAACGATACACAATACATCCATAGTCTAACACTGATCTTATCAGTGCAATATAAATTCTTTTAAGGGACATCCCTGACGCTCCCCAGTTGTACCCTGACAAACATTTCAAAACATTAATGCCCTTTTGCACCTCTCATTTTATTTTCTGTATGTGTTCCTTAAATGTTAACTTGACATCAAACCACACTCCCAGGTACCTAATAACGTTAACTTGTTTTAATGATTGATTACATAACTTAAGTTCTAGTGTGGGATTTATTCTTTTCTTTGAAAAACAAATAAATTGAGTCTTCTCTATAGACAAATGAAAACCCCACTCACATGCCCATTTTTCTACCTTGTTAATAGCCAGTTGCATTTTGGTTGTAATATTATCAATATTGCGTCCTTTTACCCACAAAGCTCCATCATCCGCATATAATGCTCTATTAATTCTAATGTCGTCTATTGTATTGAAAACATCATTAATCATGATGTTGAACAGCACTGGACTGCATACACTACCCTGAGGTGTTCCGTTTTCTATTGAATAGATGTTAGAAAAATTAACCCCAACTCTCACTTCTATTGTTCTATCCTTTAAAAAGTCTCTAATCCAGTTAAACATCTTACCACTAATACCCATTCTATTCAGCTTAATTAACAGTCCCTCCTTCCATAGCATATCATACGCTTTCTCTATATCAAAGAATGTTGCTAAGACTGATTCTTTACTGACTTGCGCTTTCCTTACTTCATTTTCTAGACATACAACAGGGTCCATCGTAGTACGTCCATTACGGAACCCACTCTGGTGTGGGGAGACAAGACCTCTTTTTTCAATTTCATACATTAGTCTTCTAGTGATCATTTTCTCCATAAGCTTACATAAGTTAGATGTTAATGCTATTGGCCTGTAACTTTTAACTTCAGTCTTATCTTTCCCTGGTTTCCCAATAGGAACCACTACAGAATGTTTCCAGCCCAAAGGCAATCTTCCTTGCTCCCAAACCTTATTGTAAAGACTTAAAATTATCATTTTAGCCATATCATCGACTTCATTAATCATTTTATAACATACAACATCCTTCCCCGGTGAAGTATTCCTAACCCCATTTAACGCTCTCCTAAGTTCAAATAACGTAAATTCCTTATCTAGTACACTCTCGTTTATTACATGTTTCCCCAGTAGCCCTTTACTCTCATCCATAACTTTAACTCTCCAAGACAATTCCTCATCAGTTAGGTTTTTTGAACTATGAACCTTAACAAAACTTTTTGCAAGCATCTCTGCTTTCTCTTGATTAGTTACTGCCTCTTTATCATTATTTTTAATTACAGGTAGAGAAAATTCCTTCTAATGCCTCCCATCTTTTTTAATCATGCTCCAAACATCACCCACTTTGACTTCTGCTCCTATTTTACCACAAAAGTCACGCCAATATGTCCTTTTAGCTTCTTTTATGACTCTTTTAACCCTTGAGTGTAATTTTTTATATTCCATTAAGTTGGTATAGGAATGATTTGATTTAACAATTTTGAAAGCTTTATGTCTGGCTTTAATTGCTTCCTTACAATCATCTGACCACCAAGGTACCATTCTTCTTTTCCTCATCCCAGAAGATTTGCCAAGAACCTCCTCCGCTGACTCACATAAAATATTTGTAATTGTTGAATTTAACTCATCAACATCATTACTCATTTCTGACATTATTCCCATTAGCCTGCCACTTGCCTTCATGCTATATAACCCCCAGTTTGCTTCTTTCATTCTCCATCTTGGAAACCAATTCTCTTCAAGGCACACATTTTGATTTCTAATACCTAACCAAATAATATAGTGATCACTGCCAAGAGAATTTTCACTAACCTCCCATTCACTTACCCCTGCTATCTGATCAGATACTAATGTAAGATCTATTGCTGATCCTGTTCCATGAGACGCATCATACCTAGTATTCCTTCCGTCATTTAAACAAACCAACTTATAATCATCCATAAACTCCTCAATAGTGCTCCCATTTTCATCCACCTTAGTACCTCCCCACAGAGTGTTATGTGCATTAAAATCTCCACATAATACTAGCTTCCCATTTCCCTCCTCACACATATTGTCTAGCATTTCTCTCAGGATTCTTTTACAAGGGTTATAAAAGTTGACGATTTTAATCTTAGTTTTACCTACCCAGATCTCAACCAGGACTGTTTCAACCTCTTTATCTGCATTTAAAGCTCTGTAATTAATCCCCTGCTGAATAAATGTGGCCACTCCACCTCCTGCAGTATCCCTGTCTTTCACGCACTGCTGTATATCCATATATTATGAAATCAAGTGATGATTTTTAACCAGGTTTCCTGTATACAGATAATGTTGGGTTTAATATCTAATTCCTCAATAAAGTTTTAAGTTCCTGACCATTAGCAATTAAACTTCTGGCGTTCCACTGTAAAATTGATAGACTCATTACTTAACTGCCACCTGGTACCTGGCCATCAGAAATTCCTAATACCATGTTATGAATAGAGTCAACTGACAAATCATGAATCTCTAGATACTTTTCTGCTGCTCTTTTAATTATTTTAATTCTATCACTTCTACTTGCCACTTGGGCTGAACAGTTAACCACTTCCACCATAAAAGCAATGAAACTTTTCTTATCCACAATTAAAGTATCTTCAGTTACCTTACAACATTTCTGGGTCGTTTTGAGCTTGACTAGGGGTTAAATCTAAAGGGGCCATACCTACTTTAACCCTTGATTTTGCTTGGTTTTCTTTGTCAACCTTTTTAATGGCTTCAGCATAAGTAATGATCTCTTTTACCTTAACATTTTGCACTTGAACTGCTCTTTTATGCATTTTCGCACCCTTTGTAGGCCGCGACTATGTTCACCTCCGCAATTACAGCACTTGATTTTCGTTCCTTCCGCACATTTACCATATTCATGTTCGCCTCCACATTTAGCACATCTGGGTTTTGATTTGCACGCAGAAGAAATATGTCCATATCGCTGACATTTAAAGCATCTAGTTGGTGGGGGGATGTAAGTCCTCGTCATATAACTTACATACCCAATCATGATTCGTTCAGGCATCTTAATCTCATCCAACACTAACAAGACAGACAAACTTGGTCCTTTACTTCCATTCCTAAGTACTTGCAAACGCTTGACTTTGCTGACTCGAACTCGTTTAACATTGCTTTTAATGTCTTCTTCTGACAAGTCTGTCGATACTCCAGATATCACCGCCATTATTTTACCCCTTTCTTCCCAGTCTTGGGCTTTAACACTTTTCCCCAGTAACGTTTTAAGTTTCATCAATCCCATTCTCTGATCACTGTCTTGACAAACCACTAACAGGTTACCATCTCTTAGCGTTCTGACGGAGCCGAACTTCTCCTATTTGCTTATAAATTGCTTCACTGACTTTTAATGGGTTTAATACACAGGGGGTTTGAAATCGAATCACTACTTTAACCTCAGTCCTAACTCTTTTCGTTTCATCTAGTTTAGTATTTCCTTTTCTTTTCTTCGATGCTCTTTGAATTAAATTCCATTCACCTTCGTCACCTTCGCTTATAGTACTCTCACTATCATGCTCCCCTGACAACTCCTCCAAATCATTAGATCTAGTTTCAACCTTATCCATGCTTAACAATCCATGATCACATCCCAGTCCACCAAACGCCATTTCCAATGGGTCTGGCGGCTTTTTCGCATTCCCGGAAGCACTCATCGCTTCCGACGCCCTCCAAACAACCCGCTTGCCACCTCTCGCCACGAACTCTGAATGCGCCAGAGACCACTCAACCCGCTCGACGCAGAAAGCAGTTGATACAGGTGCAATCAGTTTAACTGGCCCTTTGATGGGTCCTAATAGTGAGCAGCTGGAGATTGATACAGGTGCAAATCAAGTTAATTAGTCCATTGTGATGTCATAGTGCTAATGCAAAGTCTATGGGGAAAAATAAGCGACTATTATCGCTGTTCTTCTTCTTATTATTCTTCTTAACATTGACCGCCATGGCGGCGACTTTATGTTTCACCTCTGGTTTGCAATTCTTGCAATTGCAAAAATAATTCAGTGTAAATGCATGGATTCCAGTTGCTGCTACTGGAAGAAACTGTAATCCATGCACTTCCACTGAATTATTTTTGGAATCTGATCCCTTATCATACCTGTTAATTCTTACTCGTTGCTCGACTTATCGTGACTAAATTCAAGATGGCTGCAAACGCTAAACTTCGTGAAGATACTGTCTGTATAAATCGTCTTGTAAGTAAACTACCAGTGCTTTTTCAAAGTTCTCAATGTCCTTTTTTAAATGTCAGGGCCCTCGAAGTCTACCAATGAAGTGTGGAGATACATTGAGCCTCGTAAATGGGTGTAAAACAGTGATTTATTTGCATGGCTAGCCCGATGCCGAAGCACCACTATTGAAAAAGCTGTTGGTAGCATCGGCTAACTAGCGCCAGATTTTGGAGTGCAGGGGACAAGCCGAGATGGGCTATGAGACATACGTTCACACTCGGTATCATGTTTCAATACACTTTAGGTCAATATCACACCGGAATTCTCCTTTAACTATTTAAACTATTCAACTATTTAACTGTTCAGCCATTTCAACTGTCAGTTGTTATCAACTATGACTCCTGCCAACTGTTTCCAAATAAAAGTTTGTTTGGCATTTGATGTTAATATACAGTATGTTTATATTTTCATGCACTGGTAATTTCCTCGAAATTACATTTTCTAGTTATTCTTCCCACCAAATTTCTGCGTCTAATTCAGCTTCAACCGTTTAACGTAGAGACTTCGTTCAAACTTTGTAACGTAGGTCTTGAAAAGGAGACTTGAGGAATGTATTTCTCACTTTTGTAAACTTTATACTTTTTGAGATATTAATAAAAAACAAGCTTATTTTTCCCCATAGACTTTGTATGGGGACTATGACATCATAATGGGCTAATTAACTTGATTTGCACCTGTATCAACTTCCAGCTGCTCAACTAGGTCCCATCAAAAAGCTAGTTAAACTGATTGCACCTGTATCAACTGCTTTCTGCTCAATTAGGTCTGCTTTCTGCTCTCTCTGTGTATCTCCATTCTACAAGGATATAATTCACATTCCATCCAACTTTCTATCCATTCATCCTCTTCAAACCATTCACTCATCTACCCATTAAACTATCCCATCAACATCCATTAAACAATCTGCCTATCAGCATCTATTCAACTTTCTGTCTATCAACATCCATTACACTATCTACATTTAACTTTTAAACTATATACTCTATACTAAAGTCTCAGGCTTTAAACATACAATCTGGCTCTACAGATCCTGTTCAGCTATTTCCTCTGCCCACAACTGTTTCAAAATAAATGTCCTCACTACAATAATTCACTATTAAATAATTTAACTATTTAAACTACTCAACTATTTAACTGTTCAGCCATTTCAACTGTCAGTTGTTATCAACTATGACTTCTGCCAACTGTTATCAAATAAAAGTTTGTTTTGCATTTTATGTTAATATACAGTATGTTTATATTTTCATGCACTGGTAATTTCCTCGAAATTACATTTTCTAGTTTAATCATATTTTCGGCGCCCGTCTCCCTACCCATTCACCTTGGTGGAATACTTCGTGAACTTTCCCTCAACACATGACAAACCATATATCAGAATAAACAGCAGACCTTACCGAACACAAAGGTGTAAAGCATTCCCCTGTACAGTTAGCCATTCCAGAGTAATCCGGTTTTAAATTTGCAGCAATGTCTATATGCATGTCTCCAACTTTGGGGTTCACAATGTGTTTAAATTGTTCAATAGGCCTACATGATTTTATAACAGGTCAAATACAAAATAAATGTTACAAATATCGCCTATCTGTAAGCATTACAATCAGAGGATATACATATAGGGCAGACAGACGCTCATGAGTTCATGCTTTGTTTTATCGCTGAATTTTAGGATAGCCTATTATGGCAACCGATTGCATTCCGAGCTACAGTCAACTCTAGCAGGCATTAAATGACTGGAGACTTTGTGAATTTAAAGATTGACATAATGTGCTGTCTCTGCTATTGCTGCTTTTGATCAGTTAGATTTATTTGCAATCTCCTGTGGTGGGCTGGACATAGCATCGAAATGCCCGCCCAGATTCCCCTTTCTGCCTTGACCCATTCACACTGGTGCCTGAACGAAAAAACTCGGCAAAATGTCTAGGGGGCTTGGTAGTAAATTTGGCGAGACACTTTGTCCCGCCGTTCCGCCTCGGCCTATGTGAAAGGGACAGTCGTTCCGCGATTCTGGTACATACAATTGCGGCGATTTTGGCAGTGTGAAAAGGCCTTATCTATCTATCTATCTATCTTTCTCTCTATCTCTATCTATCGCTCTCTCTTTATCTTTAATAAAATGAAATAAAATACAGCAATGTGGGAATGAGCACCAATGTGAATACAGAAAGAACAGTAATACAATAAATAAATAGGATTACATTACATTTGGCTGACACATTTTTAACCAAAGCGACTAACAACATGGTAAACAGTTTAGGATGATACATGTGGTGTGTGTGTGTGTGTGTGAGTGTGTGTGTGTGTGTGTGTGTGTGTGTGTGTGTGTGTGTGTGTGTGTGTGTGTGTGTGTGTGTGTGTGTGTGTGTGTGTGTGTGTGTGCGTGTGTGCGTGCGCGCGCATGCTCTGTCTCAACCTTCTCTGCCCGACAGTGACCACATATTCTTTGTTCTCTTGGCAACCAGGTTTTTCTGTGCTCACCTTCTCTCTCTATCTCTCTCTCTCTCTCTCTTTCTCCTCATCCCACTTTCTCCCACCCTTCCTCCCTCTCTCTCCCTCTCTCCCTTCCTCCTCCCTCTCTCTCCCCCTGCCTCCCAAGCTGCACATAGAGAAGCTGAAGGGAGAGATGCTGGGGGTGGTGATCGTGGAGTCTGGTTGGGGTTCCATCCTGCCCACGGTGATCCTGGCCTGCATGCTGAACAGTGGACCGGCCGCCCGCTCGGGGAGGCTCAGCGTCGGAGACCAGATCATGGCCGTCAACGACACCAGCCTGGTGGGACTGCCCCTCGCCACCTGCCAGAGCATTATCAAGGTACACCACACACACACACACACACACACACACACACACACACACATACATACACATACACACACATACATACTGTACACACACACACATACACACATAGACACGCACACATACACATAGTACACATACACACAGGGACACGCACAGTCGCACACGCACGCACACGCACATAAATATACACACAGACATGGGCAGTATTTTACAGTTTTTGCCTATTGCTTACACGCTTTTTGCAGAATTTGACTCATTATGTCAAAACTCTACACACAGCCAAATAAGACATAGCACTTGGAGATAAACAACTCACATCTATGTGAAAATGAAACACTTCCATCAAATCTTATACAAATGCTTTATACAAAACACTGCAATATATCTGTATTGCAATTTTCTTAGACAGTCTTTTCTGAAACTCAAGAATAGAAATGCTCTAGTAATAGCTTACAGTTGTTGTCGTTTTTTTACGATTGCAGTGTTAGTCAAGCCCCTCTGCTTCAGTAGAGAGTTTATTTTCTTTTGCTGGACTGATTTTTCTAGACTTTAAATTTGTCTATGTTCTCTGACCTGTGAAATATTTCAGTGCTATGGTAACTTGACAAGATACCTCAAACAAGGACATTTCCAATTTTGCACATTTTAATTAAGAAAGGATTGATAATGTCATAATAATTGGCTTCTAATTGGCTTAACTATTTGGATGTTTTTTTTACTTTTTTTTATTTACATTGATAGAGGTTGTGCACACACCAGTTTCAGGTGTATACAAACTTATTTATTTGTGATGAAATGCTACCTAGCTTACATTTCTAAATAAGTCATCCATTTGGATGGTTTGTCTTTGAATTATTGTCACTGATTCATAGTGGGCAATCTATTACGCCAACTGGCTGGGAAGTGCAACAGTTTTGGAGTCGGCATTCCTGTTGCTGTAAAACAGTACATCTCTAAACTCAAACAGTAGACTAACAGTCAATAAAAGTGGACTGTCAGAGCAGATACTAAAAGCCATGCCGAGTGTCCTGTTCGTTCTTAAACTTTCCATCACATTTGGTGCCTCTGCCTAGCCACATAGCCTGGCTAACGCCAGACCTCATCTCATTGAGTTTGGGTCTGGGAACTACACATTCATTTTCTCGTATTTGTGACATTGTTTACGAATGCTCAGAGCCATTTATTGGGTGCTACGAATGTCTATCAAATGGGTCTGTACGTAGCTCATAACCGCTTCAGTGTGTCATCATCGTCTTGCTGTCCCCCCTCCGTTCTGTGATTGGTTCCTTTGTTGAGGTGAAAATCGGGTCCATGGAATCCATCCAATCGTAAATGTGTTAGAGTTATGTACTTCAAAGAACATTTTGAGCGATCACATAGCCTACGTTCAATGTTACAATATTATCAGAAGGCCCTATGTGCAATTGGCTTTTGAGCAGGATCTTACAAGAACATTTCAAAATGAATGGAAAGACACAGTGATGATGAGATTTTGCACTCAGCTGTAGCCTAGGCCTGATAGTGGTGAGTCTGTTATAGCCTATTTGCTTGTATTGTAGCCTATGCAACTATTCTATTTAACGCTGTGTGATAGTCTATTAAACACTATAG